>NC_143386.1:55154398-55459317 GCF_980474605.1 Leiobunum rupestre
TTGGACCTAAGATGGTGCCGTGGGTGTTAGCCTAGATGGTTATTATTATTAACTTGAAAATATGGGAGGCGTATCATTACTGTTTTCCCTACCATTTCATGCTATATTTTGACCTCAGTGTCTTCATATCTTTCATTATTCAATTCAATTTACCATAAGCAAAAGTGACATAATTACCAAAAGTGTGTCAATCGGACCTATTTCTTAATGAATGTTACGAGCGAAATACAAGTTGGGAGGGGAGAAGGGAAAGTATGCCTTGGGGAGGGGAGGAAGTTAAAACCAACAAATAACGCCTCGTAGTGAGGAACGGAGGAACTAAGTATCACTGGTCAAAGTTAGTGAATTTTTTGATTTTTCGTCGTTCTGCGGAGATGCTATCGCCATCTACCTACGATATAATACCATAGACTAAAAAAAGGTCCAGAAAGGCGACAATAAATACTCTATTATGTGGTCGATCTCGAGTCGAGCATTCATTAAACCTTTAGCGTACGAAAGTACAGGGATTGTCACACTTTTGGGAATTATGTCACTTTTGCCATGCCATAAGTTAATAAATTTTTCATGATCAGATCTAAACAACTACCAACAATCAATTAGATATCCGCAGTTCCGCACGTTTCCATGACGTACTCTTTTTACAAATTTGAGCAATATTTCGCCCCTTCATACATAGCTAACAGCATAAGTAACATTATACAATAAGTATGATAGTAAGCAAAAATTATCACAAACTAATTTTCTGAACTATTGCGCAATCAAGGTTAAGTTCGGCAAAGAGCCCCCTAGTGTCTAAATAGGCTGCAGGCAAAATAAACTAATACCAAGAACGATAATTTACAATTAATTTCGGTTGTCAGTGTCTACAAAAGGTTCGGGAAAAAAATTATCATTAAAATAGTTATTTGAGTAATGTTACTTATGTTATCAGTAATAATTCACGGTCACACTATAGCTTGAAACAACTTTTAATGGATAGATCCTCTCAATTTTATTGGTCAAAACTAGCATTCAAACCGACCTAAACTGGGTTTTAAGGTCTAGTTAAGTAGATTTAATACTAATATTGACAATAATTAGAGACGTGAGTTGGTTTCACACTCGACGGAAAATTAGCAGCGTAAAGTTGAACGTTAGCGGTATATCGAATGGGAATCAATTTTCAGCTCGGCGTTTATTATCGTCTTTCCGGCATATTTTCCGTCGAGTGTGAAACAAGCTATACGCTGAAGCCTGTCACAATATTGAATCTATTTTATTTGTACATTCCAGCGCCCTGGTCATCGCCATTCCAATGGACAGCGTCCGAGTTGATATCGTTTACGTGGTTGATTCGCTTAATTTTCGACCTTCACAAGTGACCTTTAACCGCATCGTGATATCGTCGCCAACGCGTTCATAAGCCGGACAACATAGCGACAAAACAAATAAACACTAAAAAAAATACGTTAAGTTTCTTCAAACTGACCAAGAAGACGACCATCTCAGGATAATTTTGTTTTTCTTCTCAATAGATGGGGTATATTAACAAAGCAAATTATCAGTACCCCTCTAATACCAAAAAGAACTGAACTTTAACAAATCGCCATAAAATTACACGTCATAAACAATTAATTTGGGCTGAATATAAAAATCTTTGATTTCGAGCGTGGCTTTTGGCGAGGCCAGAAAACGCTTAACAACTAAATAGATGTGGCAATAATTTGAAAAGATTTAAAACAATCTTAGAAATCTCCGCGATGTGTGACCAAATACAGAAAAAAATTTCGTTGGTTATTCGACGGAAAAACACAAGCTGCTATATGCCTGCAAAGCTAGGACCGAATATTTCGGAAAATTACCATTGATTTTTCAATTCGGTAATTAAAAATTTAAAATGCCGTAAATTAATGCAGATAATCGCTATATCGGATTCTACTAAATCGCTTCAGCGTTGGATGTCATGAATTTAAAGATTAAACCAAATGGACTGACTTGAAAAGTATTTCGTCGCAAGCTGGAATTAATTCCAAAAGAGCATTTTTTCTATAGCCAGATCAATTGTGTACAGTGTACAAATAAAATAATTAAAGAAATTTAATTTATTTCGCAGATTCCTTTTTTTAATTCTTTTTAATTATACAGTATTTCTCGTTGCGATTCTTAATTGTCATTGATTTAAAATTCTATTGTTTACCGATATTTTTTACTAATATGGTAAAGTGTTTCCGATACCAATTTTTTAACCGATTTTAACACACCATTCAAGCATGGACAGTAAATTAGGAGGACCGGTTTTCGATAGCCTTCCACAGTGCATTTTATTTCTCCCCGCGTAACAATCCGCTCGAGAGACTCCGAGGGAGTCTTGCAAGGTCGTTTGTAACACGTGATCTTAAAAATTCAAAATGGCAATTTAATGCGGTTGATATTGTTACGTAATTTTTTGCGCTTTATATTTGGGTAATTTTTAATTTTGGTTTTTTAATTCAATAAAAACTATCAACTGATATTTAGTATATCATATTTGATCTATAAAAACGTGAAAAAATAACTTTTGGCGTAAAAATATACTTCGTGTTTATCTTTTTTCTTTTTTCGAACAGTATCGTCCACTCTTAGCGATACTTTTTTTTTCAAATAACCTTGGCCGACTCCCTTAGTGTGATTGGTTTACGGGGGCTAAAAACCAGGCTTTTTACCGATCCTCTAAAATCTACTATCCATGGATCAAGCGGCGTAACGTAAGGTAAAGTTCTAGATTATTAGCCATACATTCGCATTCTTGAAGAAAATAGTCTTTTAAATAGTCGAATAAAATCGGAATCGGTAGTCGGTAAATATAGATTTTAGTGGCGAACCGATTACACGGAATATATCTGTATTTTAGTGGCGAACCGATTAATCGAAAAATATCATTATTTTAGATGCGAACCGATTAATCGGTAAATATCAGTATTATAGATGCAAACCGATTAATCGGTAAGTATCAGTTTTATAGATTCGAGCCAATTAATACGTAATATAGACGTGAACCGATTAATCGATAATATAGATAACCGATTAATCGATAATATAGACGAGCCGATTAATCTGTATTATAGACGTTAACTGATTAATCGATAATATAAACTTGAGTGATTAATCGGTAAATATCGCCATACTGGTAATCGATACAGATCTTCTTTAGGTTTGTGCCCATGACAAAAAATATAAAAGGTTAAAGCATTGGT
This sequence comes from Leiobunum rupestre, assembly GCF_980474605.1. Lineage (NCBI taxonomy): Eukaryota > Metazoa > Arthropoda > Arachnida > Opiliones > Sclerosomatidae > Leiobunum > Leiobunum rupestre. Next base: position 55,157,614 of record NC_143386.1, read on the forward strand.
ATTGAATGCATAATGTTTAATACGCTAAACAAACCTCTAACCAAAACATCGCTAAAGTTTACTTCTTTAGTGACGTCGTTATATGAAAGAGAAACATTTTCTTGGAAAACAACCTAGCAAAGGCTTTTATCGCTCTGAAAAATACCCTAATTATTTCTCTAAACAAAAATTTAGTTGTAAAATAAAAACGCGTAAGACTAAGTGGCCACATAAATGTCAGAAAGCAGGGGAAAAGTTTTAATTAGAATTTATAAAGACTTTTGTTATGGCAGAGTGCATTGAAGTGGCGTAAAGTACTCAAGACCTCATTAAGAAACTAACCATTGAGTCATAAAAATGATAAAATACAACAAAGGCTAGGATATCTTAGCAGATCTTTCTTTAGGCAAAGTACAAAAAAATAAATAAATATATGCCTAAAGTAAACTATAGGGTGGATTAGATATAGACAAAAAGCTAAAGCTATTTTTTTAGGGCATAAAAACATCTCGGATACAGTGAGGATGCGAATACAATATACAAAGGAGAGGGAGTGTTTTTAGCAACGTAAAAACAGGGCTAGTCGCGTAGACGGTAGCGACGCCTGGGGACTGTCGAAGTAAGCTTTCATGTCTATTGTCACGCGAAATGAAGATTAATCTAGCCCGTGTTAGCGCCCAATGACTTCTTCGTCGCAGCTTGGGCTTCCCCGCAACGCGCGAAGATCGAGCGGGGAAGCGAGAGGATCGGGGACTGAGGAGAGGCGGATGGGGGGGGGGTATCTTCAGTGTTAGAAACGAGAGAAGAAGGCTGTTTGAAGTGTCTCGAAAACCCGGAGAGAGAAAAAGAGGGGCTTCAAATTAAGATACACCGCATTCGAACAACACGTTCTCTTTGCCGACTAGAATTATTAATGTACTTTTAGGAAGGTCCATTTTTGTAGCATCTTTCTTTCTCAGATTCTGCCTTTTACTCGAAACAAATATATCCCCCTCCTCTGGGGTGTTTCACCGCCGCGGCTAATGGCTCCGAAAACAACGACTCCGCAAACTGAACCACGTATTCCTCTTTCTTGCAGAACCAAAGAAATATTTCAAGCCAGTCATCGTTCAGAGTACAAAATTATCCCATTATGATTTTACAATTCATAACGTCAACAGATTTAAGATTTAAAATTTAAAATTTATTAATAGACCCGTATAAAATACAACTCTTTTGAAACAGAGCGGCTCACCACCATATGTGGGCGCACGGTCAAAAAAACAAACACAAAATTTTTAGAATTAAAAACTAAAGACAAAAACAATTATAGTAATGGTGATAGTTCATATTATCAATTCAGCCTACGCCATACAGCTATGTATTTCTTACAATAGACTAGGATTTGTTTCACCATGTTAAAATGTTCGTACTTTCCCGTAAAACCAAAAATATGAAGAAAAAAAAACGCTGTTTTAAAATGAAGGTGGAATTATTTCATGAAATCTAGGTTCTCAGTAATTTAATTTACAAATGGTTCAAGTATTTGTCTTCACTTTAACCGATTCCTTAATTCAAAAATATTAACTTACAAATGGTTCTAGTATTTTTCTAAACTCTTACGTACTATTAATTTCTAGAATTGTGAATTTTCCGGAAAAATTAAATGCGGAAAATTTTCCAGAAATCGGAAAAATAAACAATTGAAACCTATATTACTTTTTAAGGGTTTTTATTCTAGACTGGTCTAGAGGTTTAGTTTTACTCTTGGATTATTTTACATATGATATTAGGCTAATCATAAAATGAAAACTTTTTTCCCGAAAAATACTGAAAATTATCAACCGATAATAAAGTTTGAAACTTAGTTGAATCTCGATTAGTTAGTTTTCTTGTTGGGCAGGGGTTTCATTAGTGTACCTATAAACAAAAGCGACATAAGACCCAAAAGTGTGTCAATTCTACCTTCGTGCCTGTTAAAACATTTAGCAAGAGCAAGTCTCACTGTAGACTATGGATTCAAAATTGCTCATTGGTCCATGGAATTGGCGCGAATATTTGGATTTTTCTCATTGTTTGACTTGAATTCTTATGTACCCCATCGAAGTTTTGGAATAAATTTAGGAAAAGCAGTCAGTTTTCGAGAGCTCATGTTTTGTTATTTGTTTTTATGGCTAATAATCACAAATCTACACAATTTAATTTGTACTGTGACATTGTCATGGAAAGAAACCTCAGTACTCAAACGTCCGAAAAGGGAAAAAATGTTTGTACACAAACAACCAAGCAGATAACTTCAAAATATGATGTGGCGAATTTAGGCCTTGAACATAGGCTTCGCGGTATGCTAGTGCAAACACCAAATGTGGATAATAGACTTAATAATAGAGTAAATGCATTAGATAATTCGTAAATATTTTTAAATACCATTTTAATTTTTTTTTCCGAGGGGTAAGACCCTCTCGGATGACTTGTACACCGAGTTCGCGTACTTAGTACGGATTTTTAAGAGTTCACGAACTCTTATTAGCACAGTCAGAGGTACGACAGTGTACACCGAGTTCGCGGAGTGACCAGCCCCTCGGTTTTTTCCAAATATTTATAAAAAGGTTTTTGCTACAAAGAACATCATGCAGCCTTGGTAATTTACTGTTATCTCCAAATAGCTTGGCCAGGTTTTCAATGATTTGCCTGTTTGAAATACAGTTGTTTTCCATAGCTCTATTTAGAATAAATTATTACTCAATAAGTTATTATTGTACGCATTGTAACCCGGACACCTGAATTAATGGCTTTAAAAGTCGCTCGATGACTTAGGCCTACACTGTTAAAAAAATTCGTTCAGAAGACGTTCAACTTAGAACAGTCTGTTCAAAAATGAACGATAGCGTTCTAAAGGTATGTAACAGAGAACGGTGTGTTCAAGATATTTTTTTCGTTCAAATAAGAACGAATGCTCTTTCGCCCTCTGGAGGAAGGCTTGTAAACTACCCAATAGAATAGATTCGTTCCAATAGCTAGGAGATCGTTCCCCTTAGAACAGGTTTTACACACAATCCTATATGGATGTACATGTACTAACATATAAGTGTGACACTTTCAACGTATGACCAAAAGTAACAAATAAGTGTGACACTATTTTGCGGAAAACGTTGTAAGGCCAAAAGTAACAAATAAGTGTGACACTATTTTTCAGAAAACTTCGTAAGGCCAAAAGTAACAAACAAGTATAACAACCATAAAGTAATAAATTAATGGTTTAGAGTGCGCTTTGTTATAGGTAGTTTTTTCGTACATTATTATGTTGTTTTAAGTTAGTGTACTGGTTGATTAAACTATTACTCGTAGTAATTTATTTACAGGGTGAGTTAGAACATGTAGTAATGGAGTTGTTTTTGTAGTTGTATGTACAGTGTGTTTGGAAATTTACCGAAGATTCAATTTCATTGTTGGAGCGTAGCTCCTTCACTAGCGACTCAAATGCCGTTAGGTCTGTAACGCTGTTTCTCAGAAACTACCCCACCTATTGAAAAGAGACTTCACACAAATAACGATATAAATAACCTCCGTTTCCTAACGAAGTGGAAAACGAAAAAGGGTTGTGAAAGGTCCGAATTTATAGGACACGCACCATTGTTTTTTAAGTATATTTTTATTTGATTGGCAAGGTAGACGAAATTCGTTCGGAAATGTAATTGCCCAAGTTCCAGAATTAAAATTTACAGAAAATATTTCGTAATATACTGCAATTTGGTTTGACGTTTTCAGCATAGAAATAAATTCTAAAATCATTAGTTACCACTTCTCGGGCTTTCGGCTGAGAGTAGAATCTAATATCTTTTGCGCTATTTATTTAACGCATATCAGTTTTGTGGTAGATATTTTAAGCTTTATAAGATGGTTGTAGTTGAGGTTGGAACTAAATTCAAATAATCTAGTTTTAGGCCTGGTTTTCCTTTCCGGTGGTCAATGGGTTAGGTTGGGCTACTTTTATTATTTAGCATGATGAACCGCCGGCAGGAGACGTAGGTTATAATTTTAAAAGCAATAACTTTATGTACTCTCTGTATTGGATGACGATAAAGCATTCCAAGTCGAACGAGAAAATGATCCACGGCGAACGACAAAGCGTTCCACCGCGAACGACAAAACGTTCTAATTTGAACCAAGAAGGTTTGTTCAATATAGAACATCTAAGTTCAATATTGAACCATCAACCATCGTTCTTTATCGAACGAATAATTTTTGTTCATATTAGAACAAAATGGCGTTCTGTTACAGGGACAACCTTATGAACGGCGATTTGTTCAAATTAGAACAATTTTTTTTAACAGTGTAAGGTGGTGCCTTGGGTATTATCCTAGCTGATTATTAAACGGAAGTGATTGTTATTAACCTTCAAATTTAAGACAAATTCCAATTTTCAGGCTATTTTGAAAACCAACCCACGACCACGATTTTGCCACGACCAACCTAACTCTCCCTAAAGCCGTCTGCTAGTCTAGAACGACAGTACAAACCCCCAATTCTTCTATTAGAGGAAGCGTGCCCGCCCTGAAGATGTTTTCTCACTTGAAACCTTTCTTGTTTCATATTTAGTGTTTATTTTTTAAATACACCCTTGAGTAACATATAAACAACAATATCCGAGCTATAAATTAATTAATATTTGGATATGTATTCAAATATAATGTCTTAATAATGAGGTACGTGGTTTTAGATTCACGAAAGACGTTCTAGTAGATATGAGAAATTAAAGCACTACCAAGCGGGGATACTGCTAGTGGGATAATTCTCCAAAACCACTGCATTTCACACTACGTATAACACGTGGTAAGAAAAATGAGGGGAGGAAATTATGTATTGCCCTAAATTCCTGAAAATGTTATACCATTGACACTGTATCTCTAACCGGACGGGAAAAGCTGTAGCTTCCACCATACAAAATCACCTGCCGCTCTCTCTGTTAAGGGGGGGAGGTTCAAGAATTTTGAAAGTTAGGGGCTGTCAAGGCCATATAATTCGTCACATGGTCAACAAAACGTTCCGTTTGAAATTCGAATGACCTTGACGGCCCTGCGAATCGAGTACGGCCGACTATTTATCTATAGAGATACAGTGTCCATGGTGATACTCCCTTTAATATCGGTTAAACGAGTCGTTTAGGCTTTTATTAAGTGAAACAAATTAGTAGCTAAGCTTAAATTAGAATAAACTTTCTCGAAATTAATCAAACTTAACAAATTCGACCTGTATGTTATGGTGTTTTGATACTGTTCAGATGAAGCTAACATTGGCAGCATTTTTTCGCGGAATATATTTCCAATTAGTTCTTAAGCGCCAAACACGTTAGCGCTAAAGTCGCGAGATTTTTCAGAATTTGGTGACGTAGCTCGTACGCCACTCTTACCCCCCCCCCCCCGATCCAAGTTCATTCCTCGCAATGCAACAAGCTCCTACTGAACGATTTACCTTTCTGACACATTTTTGGGTCTTATGTCGCTTTTGTTATAAATGAATGGATGCTTATTCCACCACCTGCGGGAGCCCATGATTATCTGTCTTATCTTTAAAATCCGAAAGGATAAGATACTACACTTTGGTCTAATGGCGAAGAAGCGTATTATAAAATTTGAAAACCTTTTTGTATTTCTAATAGTTTTAATGTAAATATTAAAACTTTTATAAATACAAAAAGGTAAAAATTTATACCTTTCATTGTACAAATAAAAGTATTTTAGAGGTGCCTATTAAAGGTATTTAAAGGTTTTTCAACAGGTTTGATACAGAATTACACCAAAATCTATACAACAAAGCTCTACGGCATTGCTAAAATTGTTTGGAAAAATCTAGCGAAAGTTATGATCGAATGGCAATATTTCGAGTCAACTAAACTAGTAATGCAAATTAAGGTTTTCTTATTAATTTTTACACTATAATTGTTTTTAATATTTCCCCACCATATCTGTATGTAATATTTTCCCACCATATTTGTTCATAATATTTCCCCACCATGCATATTTGTTCATAATATTTTCCCACCATATTTGTTTTTAATATTTATCTCTCCACCATCTCTTTTTGTAATATTTTCCCACCATATTTGTTTTTAATATTTTCCCACCATATCGGGTTGTAATATTTTCTAACCATATCTGTTATTACTAATTTCCCACCACATCTGTTTGTAATATTTTCTAACCATATCTGTTATTACTAATTTCCCACCACATCTGTTTGTAATATTTTTCCACCATATTTGTCTGAAGTATTTTTCCACCATATTTATTTGTAATATTTTCCCAAAATATTTGTTTTTAATATTTTATCTCCATATTCGTTTGTAATATTTTCACACCATATTTGTTTGAAATATTTTCCCACCAAATTTATTTGTAATATTTTCCCACCAAATTTATTTGTAATATTTTACACCATATTTATTTTTAATATTTTCCGCCATATTTATTTGTAATATTTTTCCACCATATTTATTTGTAATATTTTTCCATTATATTTATTTGTAATATTTTTCCATTATATTTATTTGTAACATTTTCCCTCCAGTTTAAAGGTACGCGTTATAATTCATCGAAAACTTTTATATAAGAAATCACGCGTTGCCCGAAGCGGGTACATTTTATCCCCCTTAATTTCTCAAACAAAGAAATCGATGAGCGTTAAGTAAGGGTGGGAGGGAGACGAAAATAATGTTTGCAGCCACGTATAAAAAAACGTATTTTTTCGCGCGATCCTCTTAACATACTCATCAGAAATCACACGCGAAGCTCTTTATACCTCAAAATAAAAACAAAGAAAAATGGTATACTGAATAATTTAGTAGAATTAAAAAATATTAAAAATAATAATAATTTGCATCTATTTAAATACGAGATTTTGAACGAGATTCAGCCAGCGTGTGTTCCAAAAGAGAGCTTTTCTTATTCTATTTGAAATGGATGACGCCTGAGAGGAGGTCTTCCTTCCCGAAACAACAGGTGGGCTTTCCGGTAAAACTATCTTCAAAGGCAAATTCTAGTCTCTTTCCGCCGACAAAGTTAAACGAAGCATTTTTTTCAACAGAATTCATCCGCGCGTGAAAGAAAGGGAATTAAAGTATTAAAATGGGATTTTCACCGCACCAAGAACTCGACAATTTTACGCTGCATAATAATTTTCAGGGATTGCCGACTCGAGAAATTTAAATAAGAATTGCGTAAATGAGTTATAATTTTAATTAGAGCTTTACTTTTAATTTCGACGGCTGATATGCTTGGGGTCAATGTTCGTAAATCATTATTAATTATTATTGACCCTGAAAGCTGTCGAATTCTGTAACATACTTTGAGAAAAATGAAAACAAAACTGTTATTGTAGATAACCATATTTGAAATATTTTGTACAAAATATATGACATTGTTGCAAATTTTTATTTAAAAATTTAATAACAAGATTCTCCATCGCTTGGGTAAGTTGAAAGTGTAGTATTTACTTGCATCAACTAAATAAATGAGATCGTACCATTATTTTACTAAGAAATTTAATGATAAGCTTTTTCATCGTTTGGGTAAGATTAAAGTGTAGTTTTTATTTGCATGCACAAAATAAATGAGTTCGTATAAATGTTTCATTAAGAAATTTAATGAGAAGCTTATTCATCGTTAGGGTAAGATTAAAGTGTAGTTTTTATTTGCATCCACAAAATAAATGAGTTCGTAGAAATGTTTGATTAAGAAATTTAATGATTAGCTTCTTCATCGTTTGGATAAGATTAAAGTGTAGTATTTATTTGTATCCACTAAATAAATGAGTTTGTAGAAATGTTTGATTAAGAAATTTAATGATACGCTTATTCATCGTTTGGGTAAGATTAAAGTGTAGTTTTTATTTGCATCCACAAAATAAATGAGTTCGTAGAAATGTTTGATTAAGAAATTTAATGATTAGCTTCTTCATCGTTTGGATAAGATTAAAGTGTAGTATTTATTTGTATCCACTAAATAAATGAGTTTGTAGAAATGTTTGATTAAGAAATTTAATGATACGCTTATTCATCGTTTGGGTAAGATTAAAGTGTAGTTTTTATTTGCATCCACAAAATAAATGAGTTCGTAGAAATGTTTGATTAAGAAATTTAATGATTAGCTTCTTCATCGTTTGGATAAGATTAAAGTGTAGTATTTATTTGCATCCACTAAATAAATGAGTTCGTATAAATGTTTCATTAAGAAATTTAATGATAAGCTTATTCATCTTTAGGGTAAGATTAAAGTGTAGTTTTTACTTACATCAACAAAATAAAGGAGTTCGTATAATATTTTTTTTAGTTTAAAAGTAATTTAGATAAGATCAAAGTGTAGTATTTTTCACATCAACGAAATCGATGGCTTCGTATATATTTTTTTAAATTTAGTAATAATCTTCGTCACTTAGATAAGATCAAAGTGTAGTATTTACTTGCACCAAGAAAATAAATTAGTTCTTATACATGTTTTATTTGGAAATTCAATTATAAGCTCGTCACTTAGATAAGATCAAATTGGGAGCGCACTTTTTAATAATCCTATTTACAGAAGTAACCTAATTATATATTTAGTATAACAACGTCTGTTTGAATGGGAATCGACAAACAAATAAACCTAACAAGACCTTCAACAGCAGGAATTAAGCGACAGACATTTTAAATAGAGTCAAAAGTAAAAAAGGTATTTTAAAAAAATTTGTAAAATGCTGCTCTAAGAAAAGCAAGAAGACCACCCACGGGGGTATAGCGCGGGTACTGAAGAGCCAGACAAACTTAAGTGGAATATTTTAAACCTTCGATAAGAGAGGGCAGCACCTTACACCGCGGTTCCTCCGAAAGAAAGAAAAGAATAAAAACCTGAGGCCTATTTTTTTATAGACAGAAAGGGAGGCCCTTATTACTTCTGTATCGTCTTTATTTCCAACAGTCGGCGGGAAAAAAAATTCAGTCGTATATTTTTTATCGGTAAGGAGAAGCTAATGTGACCAGGGGCTTTGCCGAAGTATCGCTAGAGGGCGATTTTTTCTTCCATTCGCCGCTTATAACCCCTCGTTTACGACGGTGTTGCGCGTGATAGCGACTCGCCCACTCTCCCTTTCCTGGCCAACCCCAGCGTAGTCAATTTCTGACCCCCTTTTCTCTCTAAGCATCTTATATAACCAGGGCGATTGCCCACCCAACGCCAGGGGCAATGTAAAACGCTGAGGTACCCGGAAAATATGCCTGGCAAGTTTTTAACCAATTCCTTGGGCCTTCTTCTACAAAGTATTTTTAAACTTATTTTTTCGGCTGACACGGGCAAATTTGTTTCAAATTAAAAAATTTCCCCCGAACCTTCTTATTAGGACCTGGAATCTTCCTCGGCCTCTTTTGGGAGCTGGAGTAGACTCTTCCGTTACGCGTGGTTGAATTCCGAGAAGGATGTTCAAGAGCGAGGTTGCTCAACTAGCATCTCTCAAGGATGGACATTTTAACTCCGACGGATTGGAGTTTTGGAATATTTTTGTAAAACACTAGCTGCTTTAACTTTTGCTTTAATTATGCGATAATTATAAGTTTTTTTTTCGTATTTGACATCAAACCATAAGTAAAACAATTATAAGACTAACTAACTTACCGAACTTTACTTTATCTTACCGAATTTCACTCGTATTTTCCGAAATATATTAACATTTACCTTAAATTATCAGTATTTACCCAAATTAATCGACTTTGTCCAATTTAGACGATTTAACTCAAATTAATTAAAATTTACACGTTATTACTTATATTGCCGAATATTTCTCGTATTTAACATAAAGATACCAAAATTTGTTTACCCAATTTTTTGAAATTGGTCCAATTTAGTCCAATTTAACTAAATAAATTTATATTTTGTTAGTTTAATTAGCAAATATTCACAAATATTTGAACTTACCTCAATTTACCCTACCTCGCTCGCTTTTACCCAACGACGTACCAATTCACCCAAAAATAGTCTCTCTTACCCAAAAATAAATTTTTTCCCCAATTTACATATTTTTTTTTAGTTTTAATTTTTAGAAATTTCTTTGTTTTTTCCCATGTTAAATCGCATAGAGAAATTTGGATTTGGTGTTATGAAAAACCTTTTCGGTTGCCATGGCAAAACGAAAGCCCAGCTTAACTTTTCCCTTTGGGAATTTTGAAGTTACGTTAAGGTCTACTATGAGAAAATACGCGAAAAAGTAAATTAGTCCATAATTTAAAGGGATAATATAGCTAAACCCTAAACAAATTTGATGAAATTAAAAAACTTACTAATAACTCGTACCAATAGATCTTCGAGCGAATCTCGGATCAAATAGATCTTCGAGTAATAAACTACATAAAAACTAAATAAAATAGCCAGAAATTCCAACGGTAGACCGGTTTCGTTCTATTTGGAACTCATCAGTACCGTGCGGGAAATCTGGCTGGCGACTGTTATATCGAAAAGCGAAACTAAGGCTAAACATTAAAAATTTCAAAACACGTTGATCGAAGATCTATTTGATCCGAGATTCGCGTCGTTTTGTTTGCTCGAAGACCTATTGGTACGAGTTATTAGTAAGTTTTTTAATTTCTTCAAATTTGTTTAGGATTTAGCTATATTATCCCTTTTAATTATGGACTAATCTACTTTTTCGCGTATTTTCTCATCATTCACACAGTCCATTGGTGGTTTCTTCTAACTTAACTTAAGGTCTACTAATTCACCGAGTTTAAGCAAAATCGGCGGGTTACACCTCGGGTCGTCTCCTTGTAAGTGTAACACTTACCATTTAATGAAAAATGTTTTGTTATTAATATAAGATAAGCTATTGTGTGTAGCTAGGATGCTGCGTTTAATATAATGGTGCCCTAGTTGAAGGATCAGCCAGGGCTTAAAAAAAATTTAGACGCTTTTATCAATAAAATTTGCATTAACTTTAACAAAATAATGATAAATATATACCCTTCTATAAAATCCGAACTAAAGCGCCCAAACCCTTGGCAAAGACTTTATGGATATTGCTGTAGCATTGGCAAATTTAATTATTCTTTGGTTTTAAGAATTTGGCTCGCGTTCAATCCTTATTCGGGCTAGACATATTACATTTATTTAGTGTTGCATGTTTTCCAGATAAAAGATAACAATGAAACGCTGTGGTTCATGAAAAATCTATACACAAAAGTAAATAACCACATAAATTAAAATGGAACCAACATATCAATTTCTTAGTGCAAAAAATGAGAATTTGTATACCAAAATTTTGTGAATTGTGTGTGTGTGATCGGGTATGATTGGGAACACGAAAAAACGTAGCCAAGCGGGGGAAATTCCTCTTAGTTTGCGTTGTGTAGATCATCAAGAGCCCTATACAACGGCAAATTGACGTGGCAACACAGGTTGAAGTATATTCGTTTCACGACTGCGCGCATGCGTTTTTCGGCTTCCCGGCTAGAAATGAAATATAAAAAGATGGCCGAACGTCGTCAAGAAAATACGAGCATTCAGGCAAAACGGGTTTAGTTTCTAGTCAAAATTAAAGATAATTCATAAATAATACAAAATATAGTTGCAAATTGAGTTTGTGCAATAAAATAATTAGCGATTTGACCTGTATGTAATTGTAATTCGGTTATTTCTGGCTATTTCATTGTCAAATTATCGCCAAGACATGGATGCTTTTACATTTATACATATTTTTCTTTTTGGCCGATGCATTCAGCGAAGAGGCCGGTATAATAGTTAAAAACGCGCTCTGTCAATCTACCGAGTGTAAGTTCAAATCTAGCTTCCGCATATGTTTGAGATAAATTTTTTTCTGTTAATTTTATTTTCAGTTTGAACATTTTATCTGCTTTTTATATCAAATAATTTATATTACTGAAATTCCTCGAATTAATTATCTTGTCATTTTAATTCATTTTGGGCTCCCAGCGCCATCTCGTTACAAAAAAAAATAACCAAGAATTTTGGAATTGCTGTATTTTTCAATTATAATTTTTTATAATAGTATTTAATTTCAGTAGTATTTACAAAAATATTAAAAATATTAAATTACACTCTTTAAACTAAAATAACTACTAACAATAAACAATCTGAGAAAACACACGGGTACACGATTCATATTACAAAAATAAATTTTTGTTTCCTTGTTTATCTATAAAATGGTTAAAAACTGTGTACTTTGCAATTGTTCAATCTATTATATCTTATGGCATCATTGGATGGGGAGGAACGTTTAGTAATTATATTGCACGTTTAGAAGTAGTACAGAGGAAAGTTTGGAGAGCCTGCCTAAAACGAGATCGCCTAGAACCCCGCTTAAGACTCTTTAATGATTTTAAAGTTTTCTCTGTACAAAAAATATATGCCAAAGTTACTTTAATATACACTTTTAAAACACGTCATACTATTCCGTTACCCAACGTAAGATATAATACCAGAAATATTGAAAACCGCAACGTAGCAGTGGAAAAAATGCAAAAAGGTTTTGGACAGAGACACGCAATATATTTGGGACCAAAATTATAAAACAAAACTGATAAAAATATAAACAAATGTGAAACTTTAATACTATTTGTGAAACTAATACCCGAATGGTTAATTAGTTTTGGAATCCAAAATTTAAATAATATGCTGAGAATGTAATTTAAGATGTTTTTTGTTAATTTTCGCTTCGAAAACAAAATTGTTTACCTTTAACTGAATATTAATATAATAATTTATGTGAAAACTAATATTCCCGGTCACGCACGAGCACTGTTGCTCATGTGGACAAATGGGAAGATACGCTATATTGTACTATTTGATCTGATATAAAAGGTATCAATAAATTAAAAAAATGTATTTTATAGAATGGGCTATTTTTGTATGGGAACATAAAAATAAACTTTCTGAGGGTAGGCTAGCTTCTATACTTTCTGATAATACATTCACTCCACGACAGATTATTATTAACCAAAATCGTTAATTGTCAAACTTATGTTTATTATGTTACTTATAGCCAATCTAATATCGAGCTTGATATTTGCTCACGCTCGCGCTCATTTGAGAGGTAGGTGCACTTGCCGCTTCTCAGTTTTTGACTTCGAGGGCTAATATACCACTCAATTTCGATCCAAAAAAAAAACACACATTGATGTTATTTTAGAAGAATTTATAAAACACATAATTGTTTTTAAAATCTACTATCTCAATCAGTTTTTTTTTAATTCATCACGGAAATCCTCTCTTTTCGCTCTCATTTGAAAGCTGAAATTTTCACTTCTCTCTTTTGGCGCTGATCTGAGGTAAGAAATTGGTCCTACTCTATTTTTGCACTCATTTGAGAGACAAACTTTGCGCTTCTTTCTTTTCGTGCTGATCTGAGATGAGAAATTTGTCCTCTTCTATTTTCGCACTCATTTGAGAGGCAAAATTTGCGCTTCTTTCTTTTCGTGCTGATCTGAGATGAGAAATTGGTCCTCTTCTATTTTCGCACTCATTTGAGAGGCAAAATTTGCGCTTCTTTCTTTTCGTGCTGATCTGAGATGAGAAATTGGTCCTCTTCTATTTTCGCACTCATTTGAGAGGCAAAATTTGCGCTTCTTTCTTTTCGTGCTGATCTGAGATGAGAAATTTGTCCTCTTCTATTTTCGCACTCATTTGAGAGGCAAAATTTGCGCTTCTTTCTTTTCGTGCTGATTTGAGATGAGAAATTGGTCCTCTTCTATTTTCGCACTCATTTGAGAGGCAAAATTTGCGCTTCTTTCTTTTCGTGCTGATCTGAGATGAGAAATTGGTCCTCTTCTATTTTCGCACTCATTTGAGAGGCAAAATTTGCGCTTCTTTCTTTTCGTGCTGATCTGAGATGAGAAATTGGTCCTCTTCTATTTTCGCACTCATTTGAGCGGCAAAATTTGCGCTTCTTTCTTTTCGTGCTGATCTGAGATGAGAAATTTGTCCTCTTCTATTTTCGCACTCATTTGAGAGGCAAAATTTGCGCTTCTTTCTTTTCGTGCTGATCTGAGATGAGAAATTGGTCCTCTTCTATTTTCGCACTCATTTGAGAGGCAAAATTTGCGCTTCTTTCTTTTCGTGCTGATCTGAGATGAGAAATTGGTCCTCTTCTATTTTCGCACTCATTTGAGAGACAAACTTTGCGCTTCTTTCTTTTCGTGCTGATCTGAGATGAGAAATTTGTCCTCTTCTATTTTCGCACTCATTTGAGAGGCAAAATTTGCGCTTCTTTATTTTCGTGCTGATCTGAGATGATAAATTTGTCCTCTTCTATTTTCGCACTCATTTGAGAGGCAAAATTTGCGCTTCTTTCTTTTCGTGCTGATCTGAGATGAGAAATTTGTCCTCTTCTATTTTCGCACTCATTTGAGAGGCAAAATTTGCGCTTCTTTCTTTTCGTGCTGATCTGAGATGAGAAATTTGTCCTCTTCTATTTTCGCACTCATTTGAGAGGCAAAATTTGCGCTTCTTTCTTTTCGTGCTGATCTGAGATGAGAAATTGGTCCTCTTCTATTTTCGCACTCATTTGAGAGGCAAAATTTGCGCTTCTTTCTTTTCGTGCTGATCTGAGATGAGAAATTTGTCCTCTTCTATTTTCGCACTCATTTGAGAGGCAAAATTTGCGCTTCTTTCTTTTCGTGCTGATCTGAGATGAGAAATTGGTCCTCTTCTATTTTCGCACTCATTTGAGAGGCAAAATTTGCGCTTCTTTCTTTTCGTGCTGATCTGAGATGAGAAATTGGTCCTCTTCTATTTTCGCACTCATTTGAGAGACAAACTTTGCGCTTCTTTCTTTTCGTGCTGATCTGAGATGAGAAATTTGTCCTCTTCTATTTTCGCACTCATTTGAGAGGCAAAATTTGCGCTTCTTTATTTTCGTGCTGATCTGAGATGATAAATTTGTCCTCTTCTATTTTCGCACTCATTTGAGAGGCAAAATTTGCGCTTCTTTCTTTTCGTGCTGATCTGAGATGAGAAATTGGTCCTCTTCTATTTTCGCACTCATTTGAGAGGCAAAATTTGCGCTTCTTTCTTTTCGTGCTGATCTGAGATGAGAAATTTGTCCTCTTCTATTTTCGCACTCATTTGAGAGGCAAAATTTGCGCTTCTTTCTTTTCGTGCTGATCTGAGATGAGAAATTGGTCCTCTTCTATTTTCGCACTCATTTGAGAGGCAAAATTTGCGCTTCTTTCTTTTCGTGCTGATCTGAGATGAGAAATTGGTCCTCTTCTATTTTCGCACTCATTTGAGAGGCAAAATTTGCGCTTCTTTCTTTTCGTGCTGATCTGAGATGAGAAATTGGTCCTCTTCTATTTTCGCACTCATTTGAGAGGCAAAATTTGCGCAACTTTCTTTTCGTGCTGATCTGAGATGAGAAATTGGTCCTCTTCTATTTTCGCACTCATTTGAGAGGCAAAATTTGCGCTTCTTTCTTTTCGTGCTGATCTGAGATGAGAAATTGGTCCTCTTCTATTTTCGCACTCATTTGAGAGGCAAAATTTGCGCTTCTTTCTTTTCGTGCTGATCTGAGATGAGAAATTTGTCCTCTTCTATTTTCGCACTCATTTGAGAGGCAAAATTTGCGCTTCTTTCTTTTCGTGCTGATCTGAGATGAGAAATTGGTCCTCTTCTATTTTCGCACTCATTTGAGAGGCAAAATTTGCGCTTCTTTCTTTTCGTGCTGATCTGAGATGAGAAATTGGTCCTCTTCTATTTTCGCACTTATTTGAGAGGCAAAATTTGCGCTTCTTTCTTTTCGTGCTGATCTGAGATGAGAAATTGGTCCTCCTCTATTTTCGCACTCATTTGAGAGACAAAATTTGCGCTTCTTTCTTTTCATGCTGATCTGAGATGAGAAATTGGTCCTCTTCTATTTTCGCACTCATTTGAGAGGCAAAATTTGCGCTTCTTTCTTTTCGTGCTGATCTGAGATGAGAAATTGGTCCTCTTCTATTTTCGCACTCATTTGAGAGGCAAAATTTGCGCTTCTTTCTTTTCGTGCTGATCTGAGATGAGAAATTGGTCCTCTTCTATTTTCGCACTCATTTGAGAGGCAAAATTTGCGCTTCTTTCTTTTCGTGCTGATCTGAGATGAGAAATTGGTCCTCTTCTATTTTCGCACTCATTTGAGAGGCAAAATTTGCGCTTCTTTCTTTTCGTGCTGATCTGAGATGAGAAATTTGTCCTCTTCTATTTTCGCACTCATTTGAGAGGCAAAATTTGCGCTTCTTTCTTTTCGTGCTGATCTGAGATGAGAAATTGGTCCTCTTCTATTTTCGCACTCATTTGAGAGGCAAAATTTGCGCTTCTTTCTTTTCGTGCTGATCTGAGATGAGAAATTTGTCCTCTTCTATTTTCGCACTCATTTGACAGGCAAAATTTGCGCAACTTTCTTTTCGTGCTGATCTGAGATGATAAACTGGTCCTCCTCTATTTTCGCACTCATTTGAGAGACAAAATTTACTCTCCTTTCGCGCTTGAAGGGTTGCTCCGAGGAACATTTATTGTGTGTCGGTGATCGCGATAGAATATCAGCTTCGTCTACGTTAGTCTTCTGATTACATGCTGTACAGTGTTGAACATTTGTTGGTTACTGAATTCTAAATTTCCAATCCAAAAGTGGTTGATATTTTCAGTTAGACATTTTCATTCAAAAATATCGTATAACCTGAAGTTACGAAAAAGGTAATCTACTACTTCAAACTTCAAACGAAGAGTTGCGATTTTTTTTAAACCGAAATATTTTCGAAAAACAAGTTATTATATTCTTATTCTCTTAATATTGCGAGATCTAGTGTCCGGACGATGAAATTAATGGAATTATGGGAAAGGTCCGATTTTGTTACCAGAGTTACGATAAAGTTACGACAGTGGAGGGGGCGGGGCGTCACATACTTAAGCTTCAACCGAATCGGACTGATTTGATTTGATTTGATTTGAGGGGATTGGGAGAAAATCTAAATTCGTCTTAACATATTCATTCTCTCCAAGTAGAAATACATTATTGCAGGGGCTATTTTTATCTGTTCAGTATTAAGTTGTATCGTTGTTTTACATATTTTCGTGTACTACTTTTTTTTACTATCTAGGTTGGGCTGTTTCAACTTAATTATATTGTAATCTTATCTTGGTATTTTTGTTGCTGTCTTAACTTCCTAAGCAATATACGGACAGGCGGTACATTCATAATTAAAAAAAGTGTATATTGTATTGTTAATTTACTATTAATTATATCTCACTAGTCACTATAATGTTACTAAAGTTGTGGAAACTGTGGTTCATTAAAATTAAAGGAATATTTTTAGCATTGCACTTTCCCCTTAATCAAGTACCCGATTACCCGACTCGACTTCAATATTACTCGATGAAAATTAAATTTGGTACTCGATACATGCCCTGGATAGCCTAAAACGATTAGTCGCACAGCCCTAGTGCCGAGCTGGTAGTCTCTCGTAAACATTTTGTACACCTCATTACTGATTTCCGATGATTGTTATAAGTGAATTCCAGTAATAACCTATGATTTGTACACCTGGTTTCTTAAGTGACTACCCCCCCCCCCCCGTCTAGTACTGACAGGAGGCTACCCGAGGTGATAATCACCGATTTGGTTGAAACTAGGTGGGTATGTAGACCTTATGGTAACATGAAATTTCACCAAGGGAAAAATTGCAATGGGCATTAGTTTTGCCATTGCAACCGAAAATGTTTTTGACAACACAGGATGTATATTTTCTCATTGAAAATAACATGGGAATCTGAGCACTTCTAAGGGTACCCCCTGTGAAAAATTTGAAAAATTTCAAATTTCAAAACCAAAATAAATAGATCAAAATTGACAAATGAAATGAATTTTATGATATTTTGATGAATTTTGGGTCAATTTGATCAAAATATGTAAAAATTGATCAATTGTTATTTTCAATGGGACAATATACAGACTGTGTTGTAAAAAACATTTTCGGTTGCCATGGCAAAACTAATGCCCATTGCAACTTTTCCCTTGGTGAAATTTCATGTTACCATAAGGTCTACATACCCACCTAGTTTCAACTAAATCGGTGTTTATCACCTCGGGTAGCCTCCTCGTGAGTGACGATTTTTCTGTTACGAAATTAACGATTACGCAATACCTCTGCTACAAACTAACATAAGCTGATCACATTCAGTGTCAAACTCAGGGGTGTAGTGCCTCTTTGGGGGGGGGGGGAGAAATCGGCCTTTTCCCCGCTCGAGGCCACAGAGCTGACGAAACTTTTCAAATATCCATATCCAAGGTAAGTGCTGCAAAAAAGTCGTTAAAATTTAAATATCGTCATCTCTGGGAAACGTTGCTCCAACGCATCGCTTATTAGATCATATTAGAAGCTATAGTAATGAACCGGTGGTTAATGGAAAATCAGGATGTATTCGATACATTGGAAAAATGTATTAACGACAAAAATGTGAAAATGTTTAACTCAATATGTATGTATGATTACTATCCAAGATCGCAATTCTGGAAATAGCATCGAAGTGAGACTGGGAGTCGTATCCGAAGGGAATTTCAGCCCGCGTAAATTTACGCGGGAGAAGATAATATTTAGGCGATCCAACGACCCGTGAAAAATATTTGGCGGCAAAAAAATGAGGGAATGAGGAGCGGTTTCCTCTTCAATATCCGACAACGCGAGGAGAGATAACTGCAGTCTATAAATACCCCACAATTAAGCCGTCACCCGTTCATATTAGTGGCGCCAAAATTCGAGCCTTTTCCATCATTCTAGAAGCGCGTGCAACTGATAACCGTGGCCGCCCCCACCCGCTAAAACAATCGGGCTCCGGACCATTCGTTTCGCTTCACTCGATGAGTCGATGGCGGTTTATAAACAGCCGAAACGGCTACACGGGGTACGATTGTATAAGTCGCGACACTAATTTGGAGTCAGTAAGGGCTGTTAGGATAAAAACGTCCGCTAACTATAAAAGAGAAGCGCGCGAGCTTACAAGGCGAGAGCTATTTGCATTCGACTTCATTAAGGAATCAGCGGACCAGTGGGGGGACGGGGGAGAAAATAGCGCGGGAAGATCGCCCCGGGGAGAGAAAAGAGCCTCGATTTTCGCGCCAAAACTTCTTCACAAAGGCCTAACCGCGGGGAGCGCGAGCGTTGACTCGAAAAAGGCGGGAAATGGATGGTGGGGGAGCAAAATCGGAGGAAAAAAATTGGCGGGAAAGATTAGGTCGTACTTGTCACTTCCCATTATCCTCTTTGGCAGTCGTCGCGTGGCGTCTCGCGGGGAAAGCGCCATCTCTGATTGGTTCCGGCAAATACCACCTTGCCCAAATATTCCTTCGGGTTGTCGCTCTACTCTTAATTAGGCAAAAGATCGGCGAAAATACTCTTGTAGAACACAAGAGGGCGCCAAATAAAATGGGAATAGACGTTGTGGGGGGGGGTAAGGAGGGGAATTGTTAATACACCATCAGCGCCACCACTCGAAACCTTCGCCCGGTCAAATTGGGGAAGACAGGATGGTGAAACAAGTCCGATGTCAAGTCTCTCGAGATCGCAAACCTCCCATCTCGATTAATAATTGAAGAAAATTTAATAAAAATAAATATCTATTATTATACCCTTCCTTTTCATAAATTAATTAAGACCCTCTTACGTGACATGTCGCCACCTGCGTGTCACCTTCGCTTAGCGATCAAATCCTCCTCATTTAATTTACTCAAACTTTATTTTCATTCATTTGTAAAGTTATGTTTTATCCCCTTCATTTAACTTTTTCTGTTAAATCCCCTTCATTTAACTCTTTATGTTTTATCCCCTTCATTTAACTCTTTATGTTTTATCCCCTTCATTTAACTTTTTAGGTTTAATTCCCTTCATCTAACTCTTTATGTTTTATCCCCTTCATTTAACTTTTTAGGTTTAATTCCCTTCATTTAACTCTTTATGTTTTATCCCCTTCATTTAACTCTTTATGTTTAATTCCCTTCATTTAACTCTTTATGTTTTATCCCCTTCATTTAACTCTTTATGTTTTATCCCCTTCATTTAACTTTTTAGGTTTAATTCCCTTCATTTAACTCTTTATGTTTTATCCCCTTCATTTAACTCTGTTTTATCCCCTTCATTTAACTTTTTAAGTATAATTCCCTTCATTTAACTCTTTATGTTTTATCCCCTTCATTTAAATCTATGTTTTATCCTCTTCATTTAACTCTATGTTTTATCCCCTTCATTTAAGTCTATGTTTTATCCTCTTCATTTAACTCTATGTTTTATCCCCTTCATTTAAGTCTATGTTTTATCCTCTTCATTTAACTCTATGTTTTATCCTCTTCATTTAACTCTATGTTTTATCCTCTTCATTTAACTCTTTATGTACAATCACCTTCATTTAACTCTTTATGTTTTATCCCCTTCATTGAACTCTTTAAGTTTTATATCTAACTTCGGAAAAAGTGCTTCCGGGTGGAATTTTTGCACGCACATTGATTTGGTCATAATATATAAAATGTCAAAAGTCTCCATAATTTGGTTGTGCGTAAAATTTTGTATGGCGGGAAATAGGCGCACAAAAATTCGTTTTGGAATAATATCTCCGTTTGTATTGGATTTACGGCTATAAACCCTAATACGAAAATTAGGGCACGACTATAATTGTCTACAAAACGGTTCTTTGGAATATTTTGGTACGAGATATCGCAGTTTTAGAACGTGAATTTATGTCGCGTTTTTATCCATGAAACCGCGTTTAAAATGGATAACCCGGATAGCTATGGTTGTTTCTGTAATAAAACGCTTTAAAATGAAGCTACTGTGACTAGAGCTCGGCGTTTGGATAAAAATTAACCACTTATTTTATTTTTATCCATAACCTACAATTATCCGAAAACATAAATTGTGTTTTGCATGTTAAATCGTTGTTTATCCATGGATAATATCCATAAATAAACAGTTAACCAAAATATTTACGATTAATCGAAATTTTGTCAGTTAATTTATCTGTTACGCAGAGCTCTAACTGTGACGGTTAATCATGGATTGAAATCGCCTTTATTAAATATAAGTGGGAAAGGCCCCTGGTGTTGTGTAGCGCCATCTACAGCAAATTCGGGATATTAATATAATTTTTATAATTCCATAAAATAAATTAATAATTATTATTAAATTTGTTTTACGATTCCGACACTTCTTAAGATAACTTTATAAATAATTAGTAAACAATTTCACTTAATGATCATACTTCCGGCGTCGTGCCAACTAGGAGCAACAAACACAACACCCCACACAAGGAGAACGCAACCCGTCAAAAGTCGTGGATTTTCTCGTGTACGTTTTTCATTGGCTAGACGCTTTAGCACCTGCTGCCGTCGGAAGGGGATAATTCGGAAATTGTCTTCCCCCCGCCCGTAAAACGTTCAGCCTAAAGGCTCGTGACGCTCGTCCAATGAAATTCGTACACAACCCTTTGTTAGCGTGTTTAAAGGCTAGCTGCGTTCTCCTTGTGTTTGTTGCTCCTAGGTGTCAATAGGCGAAACTATCAAGCAAATTTAGTCTTAACCAACTTGTTAAAATGGGAAAACAAAATCATGTGACTACCATATCAAAGCCAACTTTTATTCGGTAGTTGGTCGTACAATGGAAAAAAAAATTCCTTCCAGATACTGCAGCCGCTTAATTAACTTCCACCATTCTCTTACAAGATGTTTCAAATAATAATAATAATTAGAGTAATTGATCAAAATTTAAACCATCATTAGCAACATAAAATGAATAATAGTTCGTATTTCTTAGGATAGATGGCACTTCGGGTCTCCATAAAGTCACGTGACTACCATCTTTTCAGCCCCCCTCGACTTTATAATTTCGCCAATTATCTAAAACCTTCGGAAGATAAATTTATCGGAATCTACAGATTAAATGAATTAAAAGCACCTTTAAGGAAAACCTACTTATCAAAATAAAGTTCTATTTACTTAGTTAAAGGCATATTTATGAGCTAGCAAAAGTGGATAGACTAAATTGCGGTATTTTTCTACCAAATTAAGCCGAAGACAGTTTATAATTAAAGAAACTTTAAAAAGAAAAGTTCAATACGAAAGAATAAACGCTAAATTCCAGTATACAAAACTCTCGTACTTGACGATAAAATATGGCACTGGGGACTATATAGAAGGGATGTAATTAGGCCTGGTTGGTTTTAATAGAGACCCGAAAGTAGTCGCTGCCTTATTAAGCTTTCACGGACTATAAGAATACAAAGATGAGGACTCGTATATTCGGAGGCAAAGTCGGCTGCACAAAATGAAAGTCATCTTTCAAATGGGACACTGGTATAATTACATTACGAGAGGACATTTTGCCGGACTCTTTCGAAGCGCTAAAAAGCAAAGGAAGAAGGCCGTTTAGAAAATCGAGAACTATCCCCGTCGCAAAGTCCGCCGCTCCATATTGTCACCAAATGGCTCCGGAGCCATCCTTTACGACAGTTGAGAAAATTTTCTCTTAACGGTTCACGGCACATAGCGCCTCCTTTTAGCCATTGTCTTTTAGGAATTTCAAGGAAGACGAGATGGGACTTAAGCATCAAACCAAATGACTATTGATTTGCGTGTATCCAAACAAGGAAGTTCCAAATTATAAGTTCACTTTCTAATTTTTTTAATTAAGGTTTCGAGCTTAGGAAATATAGCGCCATCTGCCTTAATATCCGTGAACTAAATATGTGCGGACGACTTTTGAATTTCAATGTTTTTAGGTTGAAACTATCAGCTGTTGTGAATTTTGAACGAGCAGACAGCTTTCATATATTCAATTTAAAACTCGGTCGGTAGGCGGCGATACTTGTGAACCAAATTTAATCTACGCACGAAGCTTATATAGCCCATATATTGTGTCCATCTTTATTGGTTAGTGCGGTTTTCGAATCGAATAGAGGTCTCAATAAACTCCGCTCTCCTTTCGCTTCTCCCATGACGTAGTCACTGATCTGAAATATTTTCGGTCGGGCGGTAACAGGGTTGCCAATTCAACCGGTAACCAACCAATTAAGCATTTTGGGTTGCCATAGGAAAACTAAAGCCCATTGCAACTTTTCCCTTTGCGAATTTTCATACTACCATAAGGTCTACCTGTTGAAGATAAAAAGCGTTATCGGCTTTTCTCGTTTAGTTTTTTTAATAGGTTAAAAAATGTTTATTGTAAATAAGATATATTTTTAATCACTAATCGTATCTTACTATTTTTTAACCTTATGTGTATATATATTCGCTTACAGCGTTTATTATTATCGTCACTCCTAATATGTCGTTCATCTTGTAAAGTATTCATTCTTAATAAACGTTTGTTTTTTTAAATTACTACGTTATGATTTCTTACTAGTTTCATTAGTTAGTTAGTGTAGGGTAGCTCTGCTGATTAACATTGGATTTAAAACTCCAATACTACCTAACCCCCGAGTTTCAACAAAATCGGTGATAACCACCTCGGGTAGTCTCCTTGTCAGTGCTATTACTCCTTGGGGACTCGCTGATCTGCTTTTATTGAGACGCCTATTCACTAAACACGTTCGTCGCACTTTTCGTTATCACGCTCCAGGAAAGGTTTGCCAATATTTCACGCGTTAACCGGCGAAGAAAATTACTCGTATTTCAGAAATTAATACTTATTCTATTACAAAATATCTCAATTTACATGAAAGAAGGTGTGTTATATTAATATTTTAATTTATTTTTGGACAATCTGCCCTACGTTTCAGAAACGCATTATCTCCAAAAATGGCATTTCGAGATAAATCGAGTTTTTTAATTCTTATGAATAATAACAATACTTCAGTATTTTGGTGACTGAAAATTATTCGTAGTCTGAAATCTAAATATGACAACGAATATCGCCAACTGGTGGCACTGGGTGATAACTCAGAACTACTCCTTCCGCGTTGAGTTTGCAAGTTATCTCTCCACTGGTTAAAGGGGTTTTACCCTGAGTTCTTCGGTTTCCTCTTTCCATAAAAACTTGTTGTCAAGGTTAACCGTAATAATTAGTGTAGGGAGCTGGTGACTCGCGTGACATGAAGGGCTTTCCACCCCTATTTAAAAACGAAAATATACGAAATGAAGACTCTTATTGGTTAATAACGACATAATACGTTTCTGCAATTTTTCGACGGTCGTTAATGCGATTCTGCGGAGGATTTTCGAAACTTTTCGATTTTAATGCGTTTTTGCATTTTCGCATCTGGGGAACTAGACCAGAGAGAAAAATACAGACTTCAAATTTAGTATCAGCGCCCTAAAATTAGTACGAAGAGCATTCAAAAATAGTCGATAATGCGTTTCAGAAACTTAGGGCAGCAATCAAATGGATGTGGTTGAAAATTATTATATTTAAATATTGGTGATAAGCCTCGGTTATAGAAACTGGTCGTTCTTCAAAAAGTGTTTGTGTGGTCAATACTTTGTGGAAATGTTTATGACTTTTGTTGGCCAATAATATTTCGAGAAAATGCTTGTATTTTACTTTCGTTGGCTGCTAACAAGAACCAGAGTACAGTGGCTCGCCTAACTTTTGAGAATCCAAAATAATTGGCGATGCGTGACCTTCTTCCCTTAGATTTGGTAATTAACAAATTTGCTTCGGTCCATTTCAATTTCCCTTCCTTTCTAATCTAGGAAAAGGAAACGACTTAAAATAAATTCTAGAAATCTCCGAAACAGTTAAAAAAGGCAGAAGGAAATTAGGGAATCTGAAATTAAAGAAAAGCAGGTACGAACAATCTTAATCCGACGAAGACGAAGAAGTGGAATTTCAATAAGCCTTTGTTTGTCATCGGGTATCGTCCAAGCCCGTCCTAACATCCTCAACTTTTAACTAAGTCTAGCCGTCTCGGAAGCAATTAAAAGACAGGGCAGAGGACGCGCTATTTTCAAATCGAGCCAAAGAATCTGAACGGCGGCGCTTTCGCGAGAAGCTTACTCGGCTCGACTAAAGTATCCAGCCAAACACAAACACGCGGCCAGATCGAGACTGCGAACCTTTAGCGCGATTAAAGAGGCTTAACCCTATATAAACGCGAGCCGTCGCGTGAAATTCCCAAACGCCGTAATTAGAGCCATTTGGCCTGAAAGGACGCGTTGCGTAAAGTATCCAAAGGACTGGGTTCGTTTTAACAATGTAACTAGAAAATTACATCATCCTGGGACGCCAGACTAAACGCGAAACTTGATCGGAATAAGGGTAATCGCTGGCACTTTCCCAAAAGAGCCGAGTATTGAAGCAATAGGACACGATTCTTTCGTCTAGATATCTCTAAGAACCATCAGTGATGGGCGGGCTCCTCTCGTATTGAACGGTTTTTGTCTGTTTGAGCGAAATTGAGCGGTAAAATATCTTTTTGAAACAGCGCAAAATGGAAATAAATTGCACCGCTCAAACAAGAGCAGAAAGAGAGGATCGAAACTTTTACAGCTCAAAAAAGAGAGAAATGAGAGGAGCTAATATTTCCCCGCTCAATAAAGAGCGAAAAGAGAAGGGCTAATATTTCCCCGCTCAATAAAGAGCGAAAAGAGAAGGGCTAATATTTCCCCGCTCAATAAAGAGCAAAAAGAGAGGAGCTAATATTTTCCAGCTCAATAAAGAGCGAAAAGAGAGGAGTGAATATTTCCCCGCTCAATAAAGAGCGAAAAGAGAGGAGTGAATATTTCCCCGTTCAATAAAGAGCGAAAAGAGAGGAGTGAATATTTCCCCGTTCAATAAAGAGCGAAAAGAGAGGAGTGAATATTTCCCCGCTCAATAAAGAGCAAAAAAGAGAGAAACAAATATTTAAACACTCAGAAAAGATTTAAACACTCAGAAAAGGAGTGAAAATAGAGGAGCGAATATTTTACCAATCAATAAAGAGCAAAAAGAGATGAGCTAATATTTTCCCGCTTAAAAAAGTGAAAAGAGAGGAGCGAAACTTTCCCCGCTCAAAAAAAGAGTGAAAAGAGACGAGAGAAAATTTCACCGCTCAAAATATCGTGGTTATCACTGTAGCGAGCGCGATCTGAGCGATTCTTTAACAAAAGTGCCCATCACTGCTTCAGACTGCGATAGACGTTTTATAGAGTGGCGGCGGCTGCAGCGGCGCGGAGTAAAGAGGTGGGATTAAGGACAGAGCTTGGCCAGATTTCCATAATGCAAAGACGAAGGGAAAGAGGAGTTGAGAGGGATTAGTTGGGTAAATATCGGCTTCTCTAGGGCTGAGGGAAAAGTCCTTTAGCGCTCCAGCCCTAGCTACAAAACTTACACGTGTAAAACCTTAAGCGATTTAAATCCGGCTATCTTTAACGGGGGTCGCCTATAAAGTGAGGTCAGCGTGATGGAGGCTAAGAATGCTAATAAACCAGAAACATTTTAATTTCATTAAATAGCGTCCGTATTTAAATAATGTCCGTTAATATTTGAACATTAGTACATATTTTAAGAAGATATTGATATTACATCCGGAATATGACCATCAATAGCAGAAGCATTTTTTGATATACAAGGTGTTTCCAAAGGTTATGCAAAAATTTGAAGGAGTTGTAGGGGGGTGAGTTGAGAAGTATGCCATTTTCTCCCCATTTTCCTACGACGAATGAAAAGAGCGCCAGAGAGCTTCAAAGAGAGGCCTACTAGCCCCTGGAAGTAGGCTGCATCAAGCGCAAAACCAAGCAGCGGGGAAATGCGAACATTAAGGTTTGGGTTCGTGTGGTAGGTAAAAAAAGGTTTTTGTAAACAAATCGAGGTAATCAGCGTAGAAAAGTAAACTTAAACAGTATTTAAAATCCCTGCTGCTTGGTTTTGCGCCAGGGGTTAGTAGGCCACACTTTGAAGCTCTCTGGCGCTCTTTTAACTCATCGTAGGAAAATGGCGAAAAAACAGGCATACTTCTCACCCTCTGCAACTCCTTAAAATTTTTGCATAACCTTTTGAAACACCCTGTATATTAAGTACTTATGGAATTTTCCATTCTATTCTCCCCATTCAATTTATCAAAAGAATATAATATAATATAGTATAATATAATCTTATGATAATATGAGTTCAACCAACGTATGGTAATATCATGGAATAAATCGATTGGAAGTTTCGTATGAAATTTAATTTAGGAAACTTCACATCCGTATTTCATACAAGGTGTCCACTAAAAACAATCCAGAACTAATAATTGAAAAGATATTTTTCCTAGGATATTGATATTTTCAGATCGCAAAGCCCGCGCAGGGGGTCATTAGATGATACGAAACTCAATGACCTTGAACCGATGTTAATTGGCCAATAGGAAGCCATTAAAATAAACATCAAAAACAAAAAGGTCATAAATAAAAATGTCCAAGAGACCATGCTTAGGTGTTAATAATTCAGAAAGTACTTATGCTACGGCATCGACATTTTCAAGACAAATTAACTGTGGTACGATATCTTAGGCTATTAAAATTCGTTGGACCTTGAATCGTATCTTCAAGGTCATTCAAAATGTATCTCGAAATTATTTAGGCTTGGAAGGCCGGTTCAAATTCTATATGAGTGCGCCATCTCTTTTAGATCCTAATTGATTTTCACCGACCTAATTTGAGCATTATTATTTATCAGCTTCTTGTTTTAGTGTTGATATTCTTGGCCAATTTACATCGGCTCAGAGTCGCTTGGACATAGAATGCGATGACACACAATTTTCTTTGGTCGTTGGAAGCACTAAACACGCCAGAACCATTATTTTATGGCAACAGCAATTGCTTTATTGAAAATTGAAAACAACTTCAAACTGATGGAAACATCATTACAAAACCTATCTGATGTCGACAACAATGCGCGGTAAATATATCGAAATAAGCTCGCTAGACGTGTTGATCCTTTGATGAAATCAACCAGACGTCAATCATCGCGTGCCCAAACAGGAAGTCAAGGGGAAGTCTCGGGTTCTAACGATGTTGATGGCTTAGACACAATACACTCTTAAAGGCAACGTAATATCGTTAAACATCAAACATCTAGCGTGCTGTTTACTATCAACTGACACGCGTATATTTGGTCCGTAATAGTTCTACCTTCACTTCTAAATATCCGCAGAGACAAAATGTTTAAAATATACAGGGTGGAAGCTTCATCCGTGGTCCAGCCTCGCTACTTCTCCTAGTACACCAGAGTGCTGCAGGTCAAGCACTTCTACAGGCGCTGGTATTCCACAAATAGACCAATGGGATAATTATAAGCGCATCTTTATCCAATCACCCGAAAAAGCATTTGGAAGATGCGCTTCTAATTCTCCCATTGGTCTATTTTTGGCCTACCAGCGCCTGTAGAAGTGTTCCACCCGCAGTACTCTGGTGTACTAGGAGAAGTACCGAGGCTGGACCACGGCTGAAGCTTCCACCCTGTATATACAGGTCGAAATATTTGTCAGAGATTTCTCCTTGTCAAAGAGTATTTACATTTCTAAGAATACATAAATAAAATGGATCCATTTATGACGTTTTGTAAGTTTAAATTCTAAAATTTAACATTACGTCTATCAAAGAGGGATAATTTTCGTATTTACAATGAATAACTGAAAATTTATAGGACTTTGTAAAAGAAAGTTTATACAATTTTTGTGAGTCAAAGATTATTTATTTCCTCTGAGATATAAATACCGTACCCTAATATATGGTTAGCTTCAACGGGGGGGGGGTGAAAGGGGCTAAAAACCCATTAGTTCGACCCCATCAGCGGCCCCTTCGAAATCAGAATGCGTTTTTTTGGCGTACACGGACCCAATAAAAATATTAATTATCCAAAAACGGTTTGACACTTGGTTTAATTTTTCACCCCGAGGAGGCAGGGCAGAGGCGTCGAATAAAGAAACCCAACTTTGGGGAGGGGGACGGAGGGGGTGTCAAGATAGCCGCTTGGACAGTCGCGTGAAAGGTGAGCCAAAAGTGACAACGGCTGCAGTATCCTATGGCAACAGTTACCCCGCGGGGAGAGACTGAATTCTTTCGGGGAAGAACAAAGGAAACGGAGCCCCCTCGCGGAGGGGCGCCTTCAAACTGCCCCCCTCTCCTCCCTCTCCTCCCCAGGACGGCCTTTTACTAGTTGGCGCGCGGGGTGTCCATTGGGTATCAATGGTCGGGAGATAAAGGTGACTTCGCCGACGAACCCTTCGCAAATCGAAAGAACCCCCCCGCACCTCTTTATCGGGGCTTTCCCCGACAGCCACCTACACATTTCCAGGCGCAACAGCAATGTCATCTTTCACTTTGGTCCCGTTTCCCGCCAATATTTTACCCCCGCCATATTTATCCTGACGAAAACCTCGCCACTGATAAAAAGAAATCAACAAGATCGTTGAGACCAAGTTTGTAGTTTCACGCAAGTTTAAATACCGCTAATGTAAATAGTGCGATAATTTTAACCTACCGACTTCGTCTCAAAAACATATTTAGGTTTTACTGACAAGGAGACGAGCCGAGGTGATAGTCACCGATTTGGTTCAAACTCGGGTATAGTGTACACCTTCATGTACCTTAAAAAACCTGCGAGGGAAAAGTTGCGACGGTATTTCGTTTTGCCATGGCAACCGAAAACGTTTTTGAAAACATGATTTGGAATTTTTCCATTGAAAATAACATGGGAATCTGAAGGATTTTAAGGGTCCCTCCCCCCCTGTGAAACCTTTTAAAAATGAAAATTTTTGAAAATTTCAAAAACGTTAAAAATACATTTAAATTGATTTTAAAAATTTAATTTAATCAAGTTTAAATTCAATTTGGTCAATTGGGGGACCCTTAAAATCCTTCAGATTCCCATGTTATTTTCAATGGAAATAATTCCAAATCATGTTGTCAAAAACGTTTTCGGTTGCCATGGCAAAACTAAAGCCCATCGCAACTTTTCCCTTGTAGGTTTGTCAAGTTACTTGGAGGTTTACATTATACCCGACTTCGAACAAAATCGATGATTATCACCTCGGGTCGTCTAATTGTGAGAGCTTACGATTGTGTCGTTTAGCTCCACTATCATGATTTACTACCTAAGCTCCTCCCTCTAAAAGAAAACTCTTCAGTTACCCAATTAATATAGACCATGGCAAAATTTTGTCTCCGCCCACCCACAATATTGCCATTTGGATGTTACAATAATAACTTGCATCAAATTATGTTTCAATCTCGTCTCAAGAACGTATCTAGGTATTACTGAGAACTTACGAGTGTATCATTTAGGTCCACTATCATGATCTACTACCTAAGCTCCTCCCTTTAAAAGGAATCATAAAAGTTTTCCAATCTAGAATCGATCATAAGATATGTTTATTTTACTTAGTTTATTTTATCATAAGAAAAGTTTATTTTACTTAGTATAATTTTACTTCGTATACTAGAAACTTTCGGCTTTAATTTTAATATAATTCGTACTTCTTTAATTGAAGCTGAATTTAACGATTCGCAAGTTCGTATATATTCGGAAGATTGAGTCAAAAGTAAAAATATTTTTGTTTCAATTTGAATTAAAAATTTAAAGTTCTCTGTGCAACCAAAAGTTAAAATCCAAAGTTATCTGATAGAATATTCCCTTTTTGATCAACTAAATGCTGCCCCTGGCGAAATTAAATAAAAACAGAAATGATAAATTAATTTTAAGAATTTGAACAATCCGATAACTTCGGGTCATTAACTTCTGGTAAAACCTAAATACTTCGTCGTCCTCTCAACTACGTCTACCGTCTGTCAAAATCATACGTTACCCCTCGTTTGGATGAAAACTTGTGACGATTTTCAATGTCGGTGAAAAACGAGACGATTAATCCAGACTTGACCAATTTATCGATTATGGAGTAAGCCACGTTAGCTGTCTTTAAACAAAAGTTATTTTCAAACGGGACTAGCAGTTGCAGACGCCCTGTCAAAAAATAAATGCCCATGGAATATTACGGCGGATGATTCTTTTGTCATGTTATTTGAATAGTTTCTTGTTTTTTCGAATACTTCACTGTTGTTTACTTAAACAAAAACACAAGATAGAGCGCATATTTTACGGTTTAAATTTCGTTTCAACAATGGGTTTTATGTAAAACAGCCCTGTTCAGAAAGTTATTCGAGAAAGAATGGAAAAATAACTATACAAAATGGGCCATTGTTAGTTGTTGGAAAACAAATTCTAACGAAACAAATGTCTATTTTTTACCTACTATCAGTGCTCAGGGAGAAGCACACTACCAGACGATCAAAAATTAAGAAGTACAATAAATTGTCGACGTTAAAAAAGCAAATTCACGTTGGATAATATTAAAAAGATCAAAGCCGGTGTTTCGAAAAATCTTCCGATAGGCGGCGTCAGTCTCGCTAACGAAAATAAGATGGTAGATGTCACGCGTTTCATCCCTAATAGCTTTAACACCTTAGAAAAGCATTCAAGTTGGCGCTTCTACGTGACCGGCGCGATTTAACAGCGATTCCCAGCAGTGCTCTTCCAAAAATAACAACTCAAAAAATCTTCAGAATCTAAAGTGTAGAATATTGAAGCACATTCTAGCCTCCGCAAGTCCATTGCAATTTCATAACGCAAGCTAGATCATCTCTCTACAAATTGGGAAAGAAAATTTGATGAGTTGAAGCGCGAATTTATAGGTAAAGTTCGTCTGTTAAAGTAAATATTTGAAGAACTAAACCCGTTACTGCGAATTTTTCCATTGGAAATTAGCTCCGCTTATTAAGGGACAGCCCGAATTAGTGCTTTGGTTTTGAGATCTATCAAAAACGGATGCCGTATTATTCAAATTAAAACCACGGCGTCATATAGACTGTAATTTGTCATATTTGAGAGGACATATATTAAGTATCAAGGACATTAGGAATTGCCTCTAATAAAAGCTCATCTGCAAACGAAAACTCGAGTCGAAGCGAATAAATATACAATTTAAGTGGGATGACAAAAAATAACCAGCAATATAACTAACGAAATGTTAGGAAAGTTACATTTTTACGATAGTAAGCTTAAAAACTTCAGAACGAAATATAATTCATGAAGTTTAAAGGGAGTTTAAAGTACTATATATCTGGAGGATTAACTAAATTTTAATTTTCAGTCACAAGATTTATGACAGAAACTGATACATTATCCCAAGTAATCGATCTGTTACAGTACATATCACCAGATTAACTTTGATCCATGGATAGTAGATTTTAGAGGATCGGTAAAAAGCCTGGTTTTTAGCCCCCGTAAACCAATCACACTAAGGGAGTCGGCCAAGGTTATTTGAAAAAAACAAGTATCGCTAAGAAAAAAGAAATAAGATAAACACGAAGTACATTTTTAGGCCAAAAGGTATTTTTTCACGTTTTCATAGATTAAATATGATATACTAAATATCAGTTGATAGCTTTTATTGAATTAAAAAACCCGAAATTAAAAATTACTAAATTATAAAGCGCAAAATTACGTAACAATATCAACCGCATTAGATTGCCATTTTGAAATTTTAAGATCACATGGTACAAACGATCTTGCAAGACTCCCTCGGAGTCTCTCGAGCTGATTGATACGCGGGGAGAAATAAAATGCACTGTGGAAGGCTATCGAAAACCTGTCCTCTTAATTTACTGTCCATGAGTTATCTAACATTTAGTATCCACACAATTTTGAGAAAGAAAATCAGTCTACAATGAATTCAGTTTAGTTTCGGGCTTAAATTATCTGCTTTGCATTTTGACCCGTATCAACTGATCTGTTAATATCTGAGCGTAAATACAGATAATCTGATATCTGATCTATGGCCATTATTTCCTCGGGTGAAAACTCGGAATTGCTTCTTTTGCGTTGAGTTTGCAAGTTCTCTCCCCACTGGTTAAAAAGGTTTTCCCTCGAGTTCTTCGGTTTCCCATTTTCCATAAAAACTTGTTGTGGTTAACGGTAATAGTTAACCCGGCCACTTGAATTAAGGGCTTTAAAAGTCGCTAGATGACTTGGGGATAAGGTGGTGCCTTGGGTATTAGCCTAGCTGTGGTTTTATGTTTGTTAATTGTAGTTAAGACAAATAACGCAACTGTGATCTGACAAATAGTTTGGAGAGCTACATATGGAGCTAGTTACGTTAGCAGGCAAGGTTTTGATTTAAAATGTATTCTTTAATCGAAGTGCAAATAACAAGTTACCCTTGATAACGGTAAATTTTAAAAGTTGGCAAAAAAGTGAGTGATTTTAAAATCTATACCTACATGTAGGTCAAATCAACTGACCCCTTAAAAACTAGCTTTATTGCGTAAGACAGGAATAATAATAATAATAATCACCTAGGCTAATACCCAAGGACTTCATGAAGCGACTTTTAAAGCCATTATTTCAGGTGGCCGGGTTACAATGCGGAGGAGGGTTGTGCCATACCTCTACTTGGAATGCTTATCGCGGCAGATTTTCGTCTCGATGTGGCTGACGGTTTTTTTGTCGTCACTATGTGAACTTAACAAACGACAACGTGAGAGGGGAGCGCGCGCAGAGGGGATTTTGTTTATCGTAGGCGGGGCCAAAGCCGACATGTAGAGGTCGGTAACGGTTAATCATTATCCATGATTAAGGGGAAAAATGTAAACAAAGAAATTTACCTTTTAATATTTCGGAAAATGATTAAAAAATATGTATTATTCGTAAAGTTTGAGCTTTTTATCGAAAAAAAAACGTCGTTTTTCCGATTAATTTTACAAATTTATCAAAAAATTAATCGGATAATACAGAAATATAAATTACTTGATCAAAAAGTTTTACGAATAATTTTGAGAGCTTTATCTATTGAATAAAAGTTAACCATCCCCGACATCTAGCCGTCAGAGAGATCTTACCATACGCGATACGGTAGGATAAGCATTCCAAGTAGAGGTATGGATTCCCGCGCAAGATTAATAAACCCTTCATATCCGCGACCACGTGATGGTTGTCTTTTCGCGACTGTTATTGAGCCCCCGTTGGCCTTCTTAGCAACGCCACAGTTGATACGACCCTCTAAGCCAATCATCGAGGCGAGTTAATTTCTATTGTCTTACCTCCTTTCTCGGCGTTTAATCTTCCGCAAGAGCGCTCTACTTGAACCTCGAAGAAACCCTTTTCCCGCTTGCTCCCAGCGAAGAAGGAACCTATAAACGAATAGAGGTCTATTCTTCGAATAACAACGGCATTAAACATACATACACGGGGAATAGCTTGGCCCGGGGCCCTATTAATAGTCGTGGCCAGTTCATTAGTGGATCCGGGGCCGCGCGGCTAAAAAGTTAGCCACGGACGACCCCCAACCTGCCTCTCTCCATCCAGCTAGAAGCACTCTGTGCGGCGGCGGAGGCACCGAGGGGGAGGGGGCGATATTTCGCTAATTGCTAATCATTAAGTAAGTTTCCCTTCTCTGGCGAATGCCCCTAAAACAAGTATTGCTTCTCTCATTTCTCTTTCTCGTTTTCTTGCGCCATTATTTCGATCCCCCTCTCTCTCTTTCGTGTTCTTGCCTTTCTTACTCTTGATGGATTTTTTATTCGATCAGAAAAAGGCGTATTTTTCCTACAAATTCTTTGGTTTTAAATGATTTTTTTTCGAAGAAATTATCAAAATTCTTCAAGTTTGTATTTGGATTAATTTATAAGTTGTATCAAAAAAAGGTGGTTCGAGTACTTTGTGGGAAAAGGCCTTTCTATAAAGTAAAAATGGTTTTCTTGTTTTGATGTTTGCCGCGTCACGAGTGACGTCTCGATGACGTTTTACTACGAAACGTTTTGGACATAAGAGTACATTCTAGAGTTGTTAATTTTCCGGAAAAATAAAATGCGGAACATTTTCCGCAAATCTAGAGGTCGGGGATGTTTAACTTTTATTCAATAGATAAAGCTCTCAAAATTATTCGAAAAATGTTTTGATCAAGTAATTTATATTTCTGTATTATCCGATTAATTTTTTGATAAATTTGTAAAATTAATCGGAAAAACGACGTTTTTTTCGATAAAAAGCTAAAATTTTACGAATAAAACATGTTTTTTAATCATTTTCCGAAATATTAACCGGTAAATTTCTTGATTAACCGTCCCCGACCTCTACGCAAATCAGAAAAATAGAAAATTGAAACATAAACTACTTTTTAAAGGTTTTTAATTTTTTTACCTTTTTATCGATATAAAATATCTTATAACTGTATACATACTACAAAACATTAACAGTGTTACTTTTTAATCAGTTTAAACTAGTCTAGAGGTTTAGTTTTACTTTTAGATTCGAAAAAATGAGGCGAAAATGCCGCTTTATTTAAATTTGCAAACAATATATTAGACCAAGAACCCATAGACGTACCAAGAACAGAGGAAAGGAAATTTTGCTGGATCGCCTCCTAATCGATTTTTTTAAAGAGGCGGAGCTGTTGAGTCTTCTTCCACTATCGTTACTTCTAAGAAGAAGGCGCGTACCCTTATATATACAGAAAATGACATATTATTTTAAAATTGGTTTCAAGTTGGCTTTAAATTGGCTTTAAGTGTCCTCCATTCAGCGAAATTAGAGTTGGTTTTAAGTGGTTTTTAAGTAGGTTTTTAGTTGGTTTAAGTAGTTCTTAGACCGCTTATTTTTTGGTTACTTAAGTTACTACAGGCGGAAAATATAAAAAGGCGGGGCTTATTTTGAAAATATAGATTAGGAGGCTCCACGACGGGCTAAAGCTATGATTACGTGTTCTTAGTACGTCTATGGGTTCTTGATTAGACTAATCATGGAATGAAAACGTTTTTTTATTTTTTCGGTAAAATACGTAACCTTTTTCGGAAAAGGCCTAGTAAATTCGATGAGGCACCCTGTTTTTAAGTATTAACTGAACTGAACTTCTACGTATTTCGTGACGAGTGAGCTACGTAAAAACCAGTTCAGCAACCGTAGCTTATTTTATAGAAACGCCTAAACTCCGAAATTTACGTTCCAAATGTCTGCCCCACCCCCCGCGTCAAAATCCAAGCTACGGAACTGAATTTCTTATTCCTAAAATCAGGCTTAGCTAGAGCTAGGTTATCCGTTATTTTATCAGATAGCACCTTCATTTATTTAACCGTATTAATAAACTCAGATTAACCAACGTGTTTTAACCATCTTCAAATTCACGGTAATCTGAATAAATAGATAAAAATGAAAATTAATTTGTTTCCTTTAATCTAATTTATAATAATGTGTTTTGATTCGGCGAAATCAAATCAGAAAATAAAGGTTTCGTTTAGCTTAAGTGCGGTAATAGCTCTCTTTATTATAACGTACAAAAACATTCCCCTTATTGTTTTTAGTATTTACTAATTAGACAAACCTAATATTGTAATAAAATCTGTAGCAAATAGCTGTTTGATAAACAGATTTAATTTAAAACAGATCAGTTTACGTATTCAGATAAAATAAAGGGGTATAAACGTGTTTGCTTTGCTGTTATATCAGAAGATTATAAAGTACCTCGTTCTAGAGAAGTATGCGCAGACTCTATACGGATTCCATTGAGGGCAAATTTACCGCCAAATCGCAGCCAAAATAAAGGTGTTAAATGTAAAAAAATTACGCGAATTAGGGATAATTACCGATTGATATAAGATATTTTACCTATAGAAAATCAATATATGATACTATTTTTTCTTTCCAAACGTTTTTTGAAATATCAAAACGGTAAAAGTGTAGGGAGCTGTTGGCTCGCGTGGCGGTAATTGGCCTTACAAGTCACTAGTTAACTTAAGCCTGTGTGGTTCATTAGGTATTAGCAAAAGTGACATAATTACCATAAGTGTGACAATCCCCTTACTTTCGTATGTTAAAGGTTTAATGAATGCTCTAGCTACTCGAGATCGACCACATCAAAGACTATTTATTGTCGCCTTTCTGGATCTTTTTTTAGTCTATGATATTATATCGTAGGTAGATGGCGATAGCGTCTCCACAGAACGACGAAAAATAAAAAAATACACTAACTAAGGCAATTTTTAGGATCACAAATTTGGTCAGTCCTGCTGTAATTTATGTATCCTTATTAGCATTTTTGGTCTAAGTACTTACTGTCCTTTAAAAGCAATATAAAATAGGACGACGGTGGATCAACGAATTGCAAGTTTTTTTCGTAAGCAGCGCGGTTTATTAACTTTTAGGGTGAAAATTTGTAGGAGCTTCTATTCCTACTACCTTATGCAAACTAACACAAGTTAGTTTAGGATGATTCGTCCACTAACAAATAACTTACAACTCACCGCGTAAGCTTGAAGAAAAACTCATTTTGAAAATAAAGCAAGTAGTGGCTCCTGTCTAGTTGCATTCGCTCGCACTAGATGTCGCTAGCGTAATAATTAAAACAAGTTGAGTAAGCATCAAAATCTAGCCTAAAAGGTGTAGAAAATTGGGAGCTTCTATCGTTGATTGGCTTTTCGGGATCACGTGATTATTAACTTATTAAACACGTGGTTTCGGGAAGCCAATAGACAGTAGACAAATAGCCTTTCGCTTTAAGTCCCGGAAGGTGCTGCCACCTAGGAGCAACAAACACGCAAGGAGATCGTCAAAAGTCGTACATTTTCGTAAATTGTCTTCCCCCTTTCCGTAAAACGCTCAGCGTAAAGGCTCGTCCAATGAAATTTGTACACAACACTGCGTTAGTGTGTTTAAAGGCTAGCTGCGTTCTCCTTGTGTTTGTTGCTCCTAGCTGCCACCTAGAAGCGCTTTTAGAAGCATTTTTGTAAACTTTTTTGCTTATTTTGATAGAGCCAAATTAAAATTACTTCTCCCACTATTAATACACCCAAAAGTGACATAATTACCAAAAGTGTGACAATCCCTGTTCTTTCGTATGCTAAAGGTTTAATGAATGCTCGACTCGAGATCGACCACATAAAAGACTATTAATTGTCGCCTTTCTGGATCTTTTTTAGTCTATGGTAATATATCGTAGGTAGATGGCGATAGCGTCTCCACAGAACGACGAAAAATCAAAAAATACACTAACTTTGACCAGTGCTACTTAGTTCCTCCGTTCCTCACTACAAGACGTTATTTGTTGGTTTTAACTTCCTTCCCTCCCCAAGGCATACTTTCCCTTCGCCCCTCCCAACTTGTATTTCGCTCGTAACATTCATTAGGAAATAGGTCCGATTGACACACTTTTGGTAATTATTTCAATTTCAATTTCAATTTATTGTTTGTTTTCAGTGGCTTTACAATTTCGATGGCGACTTGTAATTATGTCACTTTTGGTATTAGCTTAGCTTAGCTGATTATTAATTCAGGTGAGAATTTAGCCTTTAAAATCGACTCCCAAATTAGCGATATAAAATTGATTAGCGATATAAAAGGCGTCGTCTTCGACGGTCGTTAGAGATTGCTCATAAATTGGTATTGGATATAAAAGGCGTCGTCTTCGACGGTCGATAGAGATTGCTCATAAATTGGTATTGGATATACGGGGGAAAATTATACTACGCAGTGGATCATGTATTAGGTAATGGCAAACCCTTAATTTCCGGTTGGCGGGGGGGGGGGAGATAACCTCCACACATCCCCCCTTTTGATCGCAATATCCCTAATAGATTATTATTAAAGCCCCTTAATCCTCCAGAGGGACTCCTTATAAGTTAGTTAACTACAAAACCCCTAATTCTAATAGGGGTCAATTGTTGGTACACACTAAGACTCGGACCAAAGGATTTTTAATGCGACTTATATTAATGCAATGTAAATTGATGAGAAATTTCTAATACACTCTGTCTTCCCTGTAAACTTGTCCGAAGTAATTTTCTAACGTTAAGTCCATACTAATCCTATTTGAAATTTACACCCATCTGGATAGTCGCTAACCAGATCATATTCGGTACGAGGAATAAGAATAACATCGATTTTGGCAAACGCTAAGGCATTCTACTCCATCTGGCGTACGATTAAATTAAATTTTTATCTCGTTTTGGCTTAACCTTTTACTAGATTAAACAGCGTTAATTTACATCGTTAATAATTCTAATTGGAAATTTAAACTATTCTGAATATAAAATTGATTTTGTGGCACTTAGTTAGCCACGATCAATATTATCCTTTAAAGGGCGACATCTAGGTTCGACAAATAAAAGAATAAATAAATATAGATATAAAATCATTCTAAATTAAAAGTTTCAAATCTGTACGGCAGCACAAATTATTATAAGTATTTTGAATATGATAATTTAAATAATGGTATCAATAAATTAAATTATTTTCTAGTTACGACGCCAAGTGTTAGATGGAGCCACGGTACCTACGGATAAGTAAAGATAGAATATGAAATTTGAATTTTAAAATTGTTAAATTTAGCTAAAACGAGGTTTACTAATAGAAAATTTAAGCCACCCCTTTAAAAAGTGTACGGGGAACTTGTAACAGTGTAGATTGTTCACGATAAAACTACGTCTACATACCTTCACGTTTGCTGTACACGTTTTCAAGGATTGGATGGAGGTTTAGTTGTCAGAACAATTTTTAATTAAATTGTCCAAATCTATTTTGAGCAGCCACCCAATCCCCCAAACCAAAATCGAGGCTAAATTGAAATGGGAGTCGAAGTATTAGTAGTCAACAACTAAACTCCTGAATTTCGAAAGGTTAAAGTTCAAAGGTTATGGCAATTACGGATAATAATGATAATTTTAGTATGCTAGTTGTAGTTTATGAAAATAGATTGGCGTATACGAGTTTAATATAACCATAAGTAACACAAAAAAATAAGTATGACCATAAGTGTTGAATATTATAGCACCCTATAAGTTTGAATCCGCCATAGACCTAACGTTAACAGCGATTTTTCCAATAAAAATCAGAACCA
Source organism: Leiobunum rupestre (assembly GCF_980474605.1). Classification (NCBI taxonomy): domain Eukaryota; kingdom Metazoa; phylum Arthropoda; class Arachnida; order Opiliones; family Sclerosomatidae; genus Leiobunum; species Leiobunum rupestre. The sequence continues at coordinate 55,197,396 of NC_143386.1, forward strand.
GTATACGTCACGATTTTTAACTTCTTCAACTTCCAACGGTATCTCCATGGAACGAGTCGAACAGAAGCGCGCGAAGTGAGCACGTAGAGTGGAGCTATCCCTAACGACGCTTGTTTTAAATTTGACTCGGGAGGCGTTGAGTTTGTTGGCTGGCGAAATCTTTGATTTGGAGGAAATTTAAAACAATCAACTATAATGTGTCAACATTTTGGAAGAATATTTGATTAATTTCAAAATCAACAGGTATTGTCGTAAAATATTCGTAGTTTAAAGCTTATCTCTTCGCAACAACTCGCGTTAGGCTTAACGAGCTTCGATATTTCGCCATCAGATGGCGACTTTTACGTCTTGGAAGAAAAGTACGATTCTAACTTATAGGGAGCTCTTGTATTATAAATTTATGGTATTACACTTCTGTAAGGTTCTAAAAACTAGGATCATAAAGATATTATTATCTGCCCTGTTTTATTTGTAGCAGACGTCTAAGCCGACGTCTCTGGAGTTTTTAGAAAAGGAACCGTTTTAGTTTTAGTTAAGATCGGTTGTCGAGGCCGCTGACATGTAATTAATATTCATTGACCATTAAACATAATTTTAAGTTTTATAACTATTTGTACTTAATCAACCTACGAATATCACAACTTCATATGTTAATATCCTGACAGAACCTTTTTTCGACACTGAAATTCCCACGAAGCTACAAATTGGACTTTCACTGACAGGAGACTACCCGAGGTGATAATCACCGATTTGGTTGAAACTAGGTGGGTATGTATACCTTATGGTAACATGAAATTCACCAAGGGAAAAGTTGCAATGGGCATTAGTTTTGCCATGGCAACCGGAAATGTTTTTGACAACACAGTCTGTATATTGTCCCATTGAAAATAACAATTGATAAATTTTTACATATTTTGATCAAATTGACCAAAATTCATCAAAATATCATAAAATTCATTTCATTTGTCAATTTTGATCTATTTTTTTTTGGTTTTGAAATTATAATTTTTTTTTTAAATGTTTCAGAAGTGCTCAGATTCCCATGTTATTTTCAATGAGAAAATATACATACTGTGTTGTCAAAAACATTTTCGGTTGCCAGGGCAGAACTAATGCCCATTGTAATTTTTCCTTGGTGAAATTTCATGTTACCATAAGGTCTACATACCCACCTAGTTTCAATAAAATCGGTGATTATCACCTCGGGTAGTCTCCTTGTGAGTAGCGAGTTATACTTGGTAGTATATTTCGCCTTGGGCATATTTAGACACTAGGGGGCTCTGTGCTGATAACTAAACCTACATTAAGCAATAGCTTTGAGAATGAGTTCGGTGATAATTTTTGCTATATTTCATCCATATTGTTATTATGTTACATATGATATAACTAGTATAACCATAAGCGTATAATGTTGTTACATAAGTGTGAAAATTCCTATTCTTCACATGCAAAAGTTTTACTGAAAGCTATTCACAAGACAGACTGCATGACGGGCTTCGTCACAGTTTTGCGTCCTCTTGCTAACGCGTCACACGTAGCCTTTGACAGCGCTCCGCTAGGGGGAGATTTTCTTCTTGTGATGACGTCACTCCGTTACTAGGTCTCAGTAAAATATTCCCCAAAGTGACAAACTTATGAACCAATATTATAGACTTATGATATACCTAGGTGTCTAACACTTTTGCAGATCATCATCAGATCTAAACTAATTACAGGTATAAAGTGTTGTAAGTCGGAAATTTTTCCACGGAAAATGACCATTTCCAGAAATGTTTTCATATTTTTGCGAAAAAAAAAATTCATTCCATGATTAGTCTAATATATTATTTGCAAATTTAAATAAAGCGGCATTTTCGCCTATTTTTTCGAATCTAAAAGTAAAACTAAACCTCTAGACTATTTTAAACTGATTAACAATGTAACACTATTAACGTTTTGTAGTATGTTTACATTTTATATCGATAAAAAGTTAAAAACCTTAAAAACCTTTAAAAAGTAATTTATGTTTCAATTTTTATTTTTCCGATTTGCATTTTATTTTTCCGGAAAATTAACAACACTAAAATTTACTGAACTTAATTTCTAACGGTCAAAACGACAAATCAGGACTTGCTATTTCCAGATAAAAATTTGAATATCTCGAAGAATTATTTTGCTATTTTTTGAATAACTTGGTTTCGTAAGAAGATTAGAAAAAAATAGTTTAAGGGGTCGGACACGTGAAGCGGGTCATTTTTAACCCGCCAAAACAAATAGCCCTGATTTAAACATATTTTATCCTCCAACACAATAAAAAATGTCTGGCCAGGTAAAAAATGAAAAACCTAAACACATTATTACTATGCCAATACGTTCACCTTAAGTATGGACAAATGACTTTTTTGGTCTATGTATATATATATTCTTAGGGTGGTAAGGGACCAAGGGGGGAGGGGGGCGAGTTTGGAAGAAGGTCCGAGAGAGGGCGTGGCGACTCGTGCCAGGCACCTGCCAAAAAGGGCTCCAGCCGCTGGAGAAACCCCATCTAGGGAGAGAAAGGCTGGTCCGTGAATAATGAATGCGGCCGTCCGTCAAAAATGGTCTCTCTTCTCTCCTCGAGCGCTACAGAAAAGATAGACGCTGTCCCGTGAAAACCAAAATAGAGTACATTATCCCAGCCTTCTCTTTCTCCGGCTCTAGCTGGATTTTTTCCCCCAAGTTCAACCCTCAACCGTAAAAGGGAGAAGGGGGGGGGGGCTGATTAATTGTACGTCGAGATTATTAAGCGATGTAGATTCTTTAAAAAAAAGGTTTGGTTCGCACATAAATGGGAAAGAAAGAATTAAATATCTGAAAAAGGAGATATGACACGCGGATTATTTTACTTAATCGTCTCGCGAAGGTTATGAGGTCGGAAATATTTTAAAGATAGTAAGTACTTTTGCTCATTGACAAGGAGAGTACCCGAGGTGTTTATTGCCGATTTTTTTCAAAGTCGGGCGTAATGTAGACCTATATGAGATATGAAACTTCCCAAAAGGAGACGTTGCACTACCCATTCGATTTGCCATGGCAACCGAAAATATTTTTGACCACTTACAACAAAATTAAGATTTTTTCCTTTATTTTACCCAAATATTGTTACAATTTTACCCCTAATTTATTTCAAGTTTATTTATTTGATTATCAATTGTAAATTTTATACATTAGGAAGTCGAGGGCCAAGTCTTTAGCGACTTATATAAATGTTCCTATTCACACAAACTTTATGAAATTGAGTTAAATTTGGGTTAAATTACCCATTTCGTGATTTTCAATTTTTTTTTAAATTTTCGTGAAACCTAGAAATTCCCATGCTTTTTTAAATGGAGATTTTTTGTTATAAGTGGTCAAAAACATTTTCGGTTGCCATGGCAAATAGAGTGGGTAGTGCAACGTCTCCCTTTGGGAAATTTCATATCTCATATAGGTCTACATTACGCCCGACTTTGAACAAAATCGGTAAGCTCCGTTTCCATAGAGGCTGCCATTTTGTACCGAATTTTTAAATTAAAAAAACTACACTCGGTGGCGCTGAGCGCTGTAATACATTTTTTCCGCGACAGAATTAGGACCAAAATTAACAGGTTTAAATTACTAGTCCTGTAATAGTTTGTCGATGACCTGGAAACACCTTGTGTGTACTAATGCTTAACAGAAATTCCCACGTATACAAATTATTTAGATAAAAAATTTCGTAATGATAAACAAAAGAATTATCAATAAATCCATTAGGTTTAACCGAACTCAACGTTCACTCAACGGTGAGTCCGTTGAGCGTTAATGACGCAGCCCTGTTGTTTTGTGAAAATTATTTTTCTGATTGGGCTCATCCTCAAGACTGCGAAGGTACCAAATCCTCTGGTAAGAGATATAATACGAACTTCTGGTACATAAATACGTGCCGAAATTATCAATTTAAAGGATAACGATTTTCAAGGTCAGGATCACCAAGTTTATAGAAGTTTTTTTGGTGGTAAGATTTTAGTAAATTCTCAAGGTCGAGATATCCTTTTATATCGCAAGATTTTAGTATATCCTCAAGGTCAAGATATTCTATTTTATTGCAAGATTTTAGTATATCCTCAAGGTCAAGATATTCTTTTTTATTGCAAGATTTTAGTATATCCTCAAGGTCAAGATATTCTTTTTTATTGCAAGATTTTAGTATATCCTCAAGGTCAAGATATTCTTTTTTATTGCAAGATTTTAGTATATCCTCAAGGTCAAGATATTCTTTTTTATTGCAAGATTTTAGTATATCCTCAAGGTCGAGATATTCTATTTATATTGCCAGATTTTAGTATATCCTCAAGGTCAAGATACCCTTTTATATTGCAAGATTTTAGTATATCCTCAAGGTCGAGATATCCTTTTATATTGCAAAATTTTTGTATATCCTCAGGGTCGAGATATCCTTTTATATTTCAAGATTTTAGGATATCCTCAAGGTCGAGATATCCTTTTATATCGCAAGATTTTAGTATATCCTCAGGGTCGAGATATCCTTTTATATTGCAAGATTTTAGTATATCCTCAAGGTCGAGATATTCTCTTTATATTGTAAGATTTTAGTATATCCTCAAGGTCGAGATATTCTATTTATATTGCCAGATTTTAGTATATCCTCAAGGTCAAGATATCCTTTTATATCGCAAGATTTTAGTATATCCTCAAGGTCGAGATATTCTTTTATATTGCAAGATTTTAGTATATCCTCAGGGTCGAGATATCCTTTTATATTGCAAGATTTTAGGATATCCTCCAGGTCGTGATATCCTTTTATATCGCAAGATTTTAGTAAGTCCTCAAGGTCGAGATATCCATTTATATTGCATGATTTTAGGATATCCTCAAGGTCGAGATATCCTTTTTTATTGCAAGATTTTAGTATATTCTCAAGGTTGAGATATCCTTTTTTATGACAAGATTATAGTATATTCTTGACTCTTGAGATAAACATTTTTAAGGTCGAGATCATAATTTCGAAGGTCGAGATCACGCTGTTTATAGTTATTTTTATTGACCGATTTTAATATATCGCCATTATCAAGGTCGAAATCACCATTTATTAAAATCCGTCCATTTTGGCACCTTTGAAGTATGTTTTTAATTTCATGGAGTTAATAATTCTTTAATAATAATAATAATAATAATAATAATCAGCTAGGCTAATACCCAAGGCACCACCTTAGGCCTAAGTCATGAAGCGACTTTTGAAGCCTTTAATTCAGGTGGCCGGGTTACAATGCGATTTCCCCCTATTCAAAATAAAGAAAACGACCTTGAAAGACAACCCATTGTCTAAAACGTCTCAATAAAAAGTAATTTATATAAAGTCGCGTTCACGTTAGAGACTTAAAGAACCGTTTTCGATAGTTTTGAGAAATCAAAATTAATTTTGAAAAGTATAATTCCATTTTTCAACGATCAATCTATCGAAGTGGCTCAAAAAAATTCAAGTTGACCATTCCAAAACGGTCGAAAACGGTTCTCAAAGGCTAGTGTGAACAACGTTTAACAGACATTCGTCTACTGCAAAGCCGGGGGAAAAGCGGCGCCTAGAATTTTGGGGAGGTAGGCCAACCATTTGGAGCCCCCCCCCCCCCAATTATGGATCCCCCCCCGCCACAATTTTTTCAAATCCATACACGTGGATTATTTAATTTTTTTTAAGCAAGTGGTGCAATTTTTGGATAAAATGGGTACGCGACGAAAAAATTAGAACTAATTATGATCCTTTTTTGTGCACCGATAACACTTAACAAATGAATGGTTATTTAGTTATTTCTACGACTGAATTCAAGTCTATCAATTTACATTCATTCCTTCGGTACTTCGCATGTGTATCCCTTACATCAGAACTTACAACTTTACGAAAATGAATGTACATAGGTACACTAAGTAAAGTAAGTTTAAGCAAAGAGTATAAAAACTACGTAAACTAGAGATATAATGACGGTCGAAAGCAGTAAAGGAAGTTGTAGCAACCGGGGGGGGGGGGGGAGGCACTCAGTGAATTTGCACTTCAAATTTCGGTACCGCAGCGCCACTACGGCAGTATTTAGTACAATAAATAATAAAACCGGAGAAAAATGGCAGTTACGGTGTTGCGGAGGTTCTAAATTTGGCATTTTGGATATTTAATTGTCTAATATCTGTCAATTCAAAAAAGTGACAGTAATTGGTTACTGTTTCGTGATTTTTTTAGTTAGAATTTGTGGATTCGTTGTTTCGGTGTTTATTTTCAAAATGTGAAGAATAAGGCGTTTGTTCTCTAACGTTGCCCAGTCCTAAAGGTAACCAATTCCTTAAGGAATTTTCAAGAATGTTGAACTAAATCAAAATGATTGCCACTTAAAACTGCCGTAGTGGCGCTGCGGTACCGAAATTTGAAGCGCAAATTCACTGAGTGACTTCCCCCCCGGTTGCTACAACTTCCTTTACTGCTTTCGACCGTCATTATATCTCTAGGTTACGTAGTTTTTATACTCTTTGGTTTAAGAACCATTTATTTGTAAAGATAAAATTAAAGATACAATTTGGATATAGCAGCGCTCACGAAAAATTAAAACTAAAAAATAAACTACTGTCAAAGAAAAGTTACTCGTACCTTTGAATGGAATAAAAACAGCAGTGTCATTAAGCGAATCACTCGCGTTGAATATTGAAAAATTAATAAATAAATAAATTATTTCGCAAACAAATTACAGAATTTTCTGATATTTAATAATTTGGAGGCCCCTACCAAAATTCCAAGTAGGCCCAGGCCTACCCCGGCCTGTTGCTGGCGCCGCTACTGGCCGGGAGCATTCCCCCAAAGATTACAGTTAGTTTACCGATTAAAACTAACTCATCTGATATGATAAATAATGATTAGTCCTGACGCGCTGTATAATCTGTGGTTTGGACGTCAGTAAGCTATCATTTTAAGACTGGTTTAAATTAAGACATCTAACCTTAAGTAGACCATATTAGGTCTATTTCGCGGGGCAATACCAACATTGTTTCTACGTGTTGGAGGGGCCGGGATTGGAACCGAATTTAATGAACGGAACGTGACGTCACGCCCGCGATTCGCGCGCCTCCTAACGCGACGTTCGTAAATTACAATTCGGGACTGCCTTAGGGGTATTAGAAACCTTGGAAGATTGGACGGGGAGGGGTGCAATGGTGTATCCAGGGACTTAAATAAGGGAAAGATCTATCCGCATTACAAACTACAACGCGCGAAACTTGGTACACTTCCGCGAAAATTCCACCTAAAATCCATAAAACCAGAGAAGGCCAATTTGAGAGGTTAAAGCCTGTCTTAATTTTCGATATGGAAAATCCGTTGGCAGCGCTAGCTCATCCTCGGTTTATAAGTAGCCGTACGCTCGACGCGACTTCGGAACGTGGTGGTCGATATCCTTCCAGGGAAGGATCGTGATGGCCGCGTTCGGGAGTAGGCGGGTAACGCGGGGAAGAGCGTATTTAGGCGAAAGGGGTAATGAGGCTTCAGCGCGTTACATCCGGAGCGGCGTTGAGGGAAAACCACTTTGACTCTGCTAATTGGTCGGAAAACTAGACTAGCCAAAGAAAAACGAAAAAACCAAATCACTTTTTGTTGACGACCCTCAAATCTGTTCCGTTGGATTAAAACTAATACAATTGAACCCGTAAGGCGATTATCACGGGTCGTTATCGCGTTCACAATCTTGTTATGGTTTTGGTAGTGGATTAGCTAAATGGGTTTAACCGTATGACAGTTTCAATTTAGTGCCAGCGTGGCTTATAAACCCACTCGTAATTGGTTCATAGCTTTGTGATAATGCAACATCCAATAAACACTTTCCGGATATTGTACACGGTGTTGATGATCACCTTCGGAAATCTACGTAATGTTTGGGCTAATGAGGTAAGGAGAGATGATTCAAATGGTCAGGGTTCGTGCAGTTTGGTGCACAAGTTATGTAATAACGGCTTTTATCGGGTCGGGTGTTATAGTTTTTAAGGAGCCCAGCTCCCCGGAGACCCTGGTCTGTGGTACAGTGCTACCAATATGGGCGATCTTGACCTTCAACATGCGGTCTTGACCTTCAAAATGTTTATCTCGAAAAATTGCAAAGTCTTACAATAAAATATAACTACTATAAACAGAGCGATCATGAAATTCTTAAGACACTCTTCACCTTCAAAATGGTGATTTTGATCTTCAAAATGGTGAAATTGACCTCCAAAAGGTGATTTTGATCTTCTAAATGGTGAAATTGACCTTCAAAAGGTGATTTTGATCTTCTAAATGGTGAAATGGACCTCAAAAGGTGATATTGATCTTCCAAAGGTGAAATTGACCTTCAAAATGGTGATAAGACCTTCAAAAGGTGATTTTGATCTTTAAAAAGGTGAAATTGACCTTCAAAAGGTGATTTTGATCTTCTAAATGGTGAAATTGACCTTCAAAAGGTGAAATTGACCTTCAAAAGGTGATTTTGATCTTCTAAATGGTGAAATTGACCTTCAAAAAGTGATTTTGATCTTCTAAATGGTGAAATTGACCTTCAAAAGGTGATTTTGATCTTCTAAATGGTGAAATTGACCTTCAAAAGGTGATTTTGATTTTCTAAATGGTGAAATTGACCTTCAAAAGGTGATTTTGATCTTCTAAATGGTGAAATTGACCTTCAAAAGGTGATTTTGATCTTTAAAAACGTGATATTGGCCTTCAAAATGGTGATATTGACCTTCAAAAAGGCAATTTTTAGGATCACAAATTTGGTCAGTCCTGCTGTAATTTATGTATCCTTATTAGCATTTTTGGTCTAAGTACTTACTGTCCTTTCTAAGGTTAAAAGCAATATAAAATAGGACGACGGTGGATCAACGAATTGCAAGTTTTTTCCGTAAGGAGCGCGGTTTATTAACTTTTAGGGTGAAAATTTGTAGGAGCTTCTATTCCTACTACATGTACCTTATGCAAACTGACACAAGTTAGTTTAGGATGATTCGTCCACTAACAACTAACTTACAACTCACCGCGTAAGCTTGAAGAAAAACTCATTTTGAAAATAAAGCAAGTAGTGGCTCCTGTCTAGTTGCATTCGCTCGCACTAGATGTCGCTAGCGTAATAATTAAAACAAGTTGAGTAAGCATCAAAATCTAGCCTAAAAGGTGTAGAAAATTGGGAGCTTCTATCGTTGATTGGCTTTTCGGAATCACGTGATTATTAACTTATTAAACACGTGGTTTCGGGAAGCCAATAGACAGTAGACAAATAGCCTTTCGCTTTAAGTCCCAGAAGGTGCTGCCACCTAGGAGCATCAAACACGCAAGGAGATCGTCAAAAGTCGTACATTTTCGGAAATTGTCTTCCCCCTTTCCGTAAAACGCTCAGCGTAAAGGCTCGTCCAATGAAATTTGTACACAACAGTGCGTTAGCGTGTTTAAAGGCTAGCTGCGTTCTCCTTGTGTTTGTTGCTCCTAGCTGCCACCTAGAAGCGCTTTTAGAAGCATTTTTGTAAACTTTTTTGCTTATTTTGATAGAGCCAAATTAAAATTACTTCTCCCACTATTAATACACCCAAAAGTGACATAATTACCAAAAGTGTGACAATCCCTGTTCTTTCGTATGCTAAAGGTTTAATGAATGCTCGACTCGAGATCGACCACATAAAAGACTATTTATTGTCGCCTTTCTGGATCTTTTTTAGTCTATGGTAATATATCGTAGGTAGATGGCGATAGCGTCTCCACAGAACGACGAAAATTCAAAAAATACACTAACTTTGGCCAGTGCTACTTAGTTCCTCCGTTCCTCACCACGAGGCGTTATTTGTTGGTTTTAATTTCCTTCCCTCCCCAAGGCATACTTTTCCTTCTCCCCTCCCAACTTGTATTTCGCTCGTAACATTCATTAAGGAAGAGGGTCGATTGCCACACTTTTGGTAATTATGTTACTTTTGATACACCCAATTTAATTAAAAAACACAAATTACAGTCCCTTGAAAGAGAATAGAGCCTTAGGTATATGATATGGAACACCAACACTTCCAATATTGGCTTCTCCATTATATTAAATATTTCTGGAACTAGTTTGTGAATTCTTGCTCAAATTGTTAGGGTCTTCCGTAAAGAATGCGTTCAGGTTATATTTCCTGAATACGGAAAACAAGTTAACAATAGACACTTCAATAAAACATCTTCAAGGAAATCGCCAAGAAGAAATATTTTATTGTTTATATAGTGCTTGTTGAAATAATAGAAACTTTTCACCTGCGCGGTATGCAACAAGTGTTTCCTTTTAACCAGGTAGATTTTTCTTACGAATTAAGGCTTAGCAAAAACTCGACGTTCTATTTACAGGTGAAAAATTACCATAATTTTAACAAGGACTATATAAACAGAGACTGGCAGGTCCTGGCACTCGTAAATATTACTTTTTGGAAAAAAAAATTAGCGGAAACACTAAATATTTTTATAACTGAACAACGTAATTATTAAATTTGGTCCTAAATTTTGGTTAATTTTTGGGTAGTTCTCAAAAATTATTAAAATAAACACTGGTACTTGAAAACCTTCCGCGAATGTAAAGCGAGAGATAATTTTCCCAGCCCGCGACGAACTTGTTTTTTGTTTTTGTTTGCCTCCCATTCAACTTAAGAATCGTCCGTTCTGTTTTTATTATTTTTACTTTCAGCCGCCGGATTTCCGCCCCCCTCCCCCACCCCCTAAACGGAGAATATCGAGATCGGTTTCTTTTTTGTGAAGAAGACCTTCCAAATAAAAGGAAGAAAAGAATCGCGAAAAGCGACGAGAACAAAATGTTTTTATACGGTTTAGCGGCCTCAATAAGAGCGTTTTTCGCCACGGAACCTAATTGGGCAAGATCAATTGGGAACGGGACCTTTTTCGGGGGGTGGCGAGGAGGAGGCGGTACTAAAAATGAAAAAAAAAATGATGGTTACACTTTAATGGTTACGGCTTGTCAAGTGTGGGAGGGGGGGGGGTAGCGGGGTGGGGCGAGAATGAAGGAAATTTTTGGTTAGAGGGGGGCGTGGTCCCCCTTCAACGTCACAAAGCGTCATCGGTTACGAACGCTTAACTCCTAGATTTCTTCTCCGAAGAGGACAATATTGGAGCGCGAATGGAAGAGCACCCGATGAGGAGATTCTGAGTGAAGGAACAAGCTATTGTCCAAAATTAATTAGGCGGTGGGAGGGTGAGCTGCGGTTTCTTCGAAAGGTCCTTGGTTTATTTATAACTATTGACGACAAAGAGTGGAGGACGTACATGGTTAATTAGAATTTTTAACAAAGTAGCGGAAGTGTGGGTGTTGTCTCTTCTTCCAGCGACGAAAAAGAGCTGAAGGTGAACCCGAAAGGAATTAAATATTCACTTAAGTGTTTTGAAAATTTTAAGTGACCCTATTTAAAACGACTTTGCTCGCTTTTAAGAAATGGAAGAGATGGTGTTATGCCAGTAAAGTCTTATTAAATATTTTAAAATGAGTTCCTTTTTTAGCAGAAGTAATTAAGATTGGTCGAATGTCTTAGAGGGAATTTGGTAAAGAATGCTTTCTTACAATCCTTTGTTCGACGTTAAGGGTCCGATATTCGTACGAATCCCGTACACTCTAGATAAAAATGAGTTTATAAATCTTGAAAACCACATGGAAATCTTGAAATCGTGGTGGAATCAATTTCAAAATCAACCTAAAAAACAGAAATCAACACAAATATCGTGGTCATAGATCTTAAAATCAGTTTTTCATTTCTAAAATTACTTTGAGATTCAAAATTCCCTTAATCACATTTTTTAAATGTTGGACCACTAGGATACAACATGGCATTGAAGTAATCAAATTTTCAATTTATAATAAGGCTTTAGGTGAATCTACGATACAAAGTGATTAGATCGAGATAATTTTAATAGGCGGACATGGTGAGATTTGTTTCACAGCTGAAGCCAAAATATACTATATTAGCTTTTCATTAAAATGAAACAAACAAATTTTGACTATTTACACATAAATGATTTATCTTAATTTAGTACCTAAAGATTCTAATAGATTAATAATAATCAGCTAGGGTAATACCCAAGGCACCACCTTAGGTCCAAGTCATCTAGCGACTTATTATGCCTTTAAACAGGTGGCCGGGTTACAATGTGTAGGAGGGTGGTAGCAAGCCCTACATGCCATGCGAGCCAACAGCTCCCTACACTAACTATTACCGTTAACCTCTACAAGTTTTTATGGAAGGGGAAACCGAGGAACTCGTGGGAAAACCCATTAAGCCAGTGGGGAGAGAACTTGCAAACTCAACGACATTTCACCCAGTGCCACAAGTTGGGATCGAACCCGGCTCCTCTTGCTGCGAGGCGTAAGTGCTAACCACTCCGCCACTAATTAATCATTAGTAAGTGAATTACTCACGTCCGGTAATTATACTAAAATATTTAACGCTGATGCAATGATAATTTACGGGTTATTTTTGATGTAAGCATCCAATGTGTTTTCTTAGAAACTACCACTTGGCTTTACGGTTTTACGGTTTAAAAATTACATAAAAACCTATATGACAAAGAAAGGTATTCAATTCATATTTTTAGAGATCGGGGACGGTTAATCATTATCCATGATTAAATTGATTTTTTTTGGGGAAAAAATGTAAACAAAGAAATTTACCGGTTAATATTTCGGAAAATGATTAAAAAACATGTATTATTCGTAAGATTTGATCTTTTTATCGAAAAAAACGTCGTTTTTCCGATTAATTTTACAAATTTATCAAAAAATTAATCGGATAATACAGAAATATAAATTACTTGATCAAAACGTTTTACGAATAATTTCGAGAGCTTTATCTATTGAATAAAAGTTAACCATCCCCGACCTCTACATATTTTGCCAAAATGTCAACCTAATTGGAGAAGTATTGCTTATAGTTATTGCATCAAGACCAAACACATAAAACACGTATATAACTATTGAAATTAATTAAATCCGCTTCATAGCCAAAAATATTGAAAAATAGGAGTTCAAAAGGTAGAAACGCGTATAACTTTTTCCATTAAAATTCCCGCAAAATAATGGAAATTGCCATTTTTAACGACGCGGGTTAAAATTATGATTCGTAGCCTTTGAAACCCCCTGAGCGCAAACACTCCAAAAACCAGAAAAAGGAGGGCCAATTTCGGGGTTCTAAAAACAAACATTTAGAGAGAGATAATCCGTTAAAAGAACGATCTGAAAACTGTGGAAAAAGAAATTATAACCCGGGAAGCCGCCTTTTCCATTATGGCCTTCGCAAAGAATCTTATACGGTTAAAAGATCGTAAATCCAGAATCGAGCTTTCCGTAATATTAAGGCCTATTCAGACTAGCCAACATTTTCAAAAAACATATAAAGTCCCATTCAGACCATCCAACATTTTTGTGAAATATATATAAGCCTATTCAGACATTCCAACATTTTTGTAAAATATATATAAGCCTATTCAGAACTTCCAACATTTTAGCAAACCTTTAAAGGCCTATTCAGACCATCCAAAATTTTCGCACAACACAATAAGGCATAACTTTTCCGCCAAACATATAAAGGCCTATTAGCGCGAGCCAACATTTTCGCAAAACATATAAAGGCCTATTAGCGCGAGCCAACATTTTCGCAAAACATATAAAGGACTATTAGCGCGAGCCAACATTTTCGCCAAACATATAAAACCCTATTAGCGCGAGCCAACATTTTCGCCAAACATATAAAACCCTATTAGCGCGAGCCAACATTTTCGCCAAACATATAAAACCCTATTAGCGCGAGCCAACATTTTCACCAAACATATAAAACCCTATTAGCGCGAGCCAACATTTTCGCCAAACATATAAAACCCTATTAGCGCGAGCCAACATTTTCGCCAAACATATAAAACCCTATTAGCGCGAGCCAACATTTTCGCCAAACATATAAAGGCCTATTAGCGCGAGCCAACATTTTCGAAAAAACATATAAAGGCCTATTAGCGCGAGCCAACATTCTCGCAAAACATATAAAGGCCTATTAGCGCGAGCCAACATTCTCGCAAAACATATAAAGGCCTATTAGCGCGAGCCAACATTTTCGAAAAAACATATAAAGGCCTATTAGCGCGAGCCAACATTCTCGCAAAACATATAAAGGCCTATTAGCGCGAGCCAACATTTTCGCCAAACATATAAAACCCTATTAGCGCGAGCCAACATTTTCGCCAAACATATAAAACCCTATTAGCGCGAGCCAACATTTTCACCAAACATATAAAACCCTATTAGCGCGAGCCAACATTTTCGCCAAACATATAAAACCCTATTAGCGCGAGCCAACATTTTCGCCAAACATATAAAACCCTATTAGCGCGAGCCAACATTTTCGCCAAACATATAAAGGCCTATTAGCGCGAGCCAACATTTTCGAAAAAACATATAAAGGCCTATTAGCGCGAGCCAACATTCTCGCAAAACATATAAAGGCCTATTAGCGCGAGCCAACATTTTCGAAAAAACATATAAAGGCCTATTAGCGCGAGCCAACATTCTCGCAAAACATATAAAGGCCTATTAGCGCGAGCCAACATTTTCGCCAAACATATAAAACCCTATTAGCGCGAGCCAACATTTTCGCCAAACATATAAAACCCTATTAGCGCGAGCCAACATTTTCGCCAAACATATAAAGGCCTATTAGCGCGAGCCAACATTTTCGCAAAACATATTAAGGCCTATTAGCGCGAGCCAACATTTTCGCCAAACATATAAAACCCTATTAGCGCGAGCCAACATTTTCGCCAAACATATAAAGGCCTATTAGCGCGAGCCAACATTTTCGCAAAACATATTAAGGCCTATTAGCGCGAGCCAACATTTTCGCCAAACATATAAAACCCTATTAGCGCGAGCCAACATTTTCACCAAACATATAAAACCCTATTAGCGCGAGCCAACATTTTCGCCAAACATATAAAACCCTATTAGCGCGAGCCAACATTTTCGCCAAACATATAAAACCCTATTAGCGCGAGCCAACATTTTCGCCAAACATATAAAACCCTATTAGCGCGAGCCAACATTTTCACCAAACATATAAAACCCTATTAGCGCGAGCCAACATTTTCGCCAAACATATAAAACCCTATTAGCGCGAGCCAACATTTTCACCAAACATATAAAACCCTATTAGCGCGAGCCAACATTTTCGCCAAACATATAAAACCCTATTAGCGCGAGCCAACATTTTCACCAAACATATAAAACCCTATTAGCGCGAGCCAACATTTTCGCCAAACATATAAAACCCTATTAGCGCGAGCCAACATTTTCGCCAAACATATAAAACCCTATTAGCGCGAGCCAACATTTTCGCCAAACATATAAAACCCTATTAGCGCGAGCCAACATTTTCACCAAACATATAAAACCCTATTAGCGCGAGCCAACATTTTCGCCAAACATATAAAACCCTATTAGCGCGAGCCAACATTTTCACCAAACATATAAAACCCTATTAGCGCGAGCCAACATTTTCGCCAAACATATAAAACCCTATTAGCGCGAGCCAACATTTTCGCCAAACATATAAAACCCTATTAGCGCGAGCCAACATTTTCGCCAAACATATAAAACCCTATTAGCGCGAGCCAACATTTTCACCAAACATATAAAACCCTATTAGCGCGAGCCAACATTTTCGCCAAACATATAAAACCCTATTAGCGCGAGCCAACATTTTCGCCAAACATATAAAACCCTATTAGCGCGAGCCAACATTTTCGCCAAACATATAAAGGCCTATTAGCGCGAGCCAACATTTTCGCAAAACATATTAAGGCCTATTAGCGCGAGCCAACATTTTCGCAAATCATAAAACGGCCTATTCAGACAAGCGAACATTTTCATAAAACATGTAATGGCCTCTCCAGAACAACAAAAATAAATGATGATATCATAAGTTTGTTTCCCCAATGACCATGTAAATCATAACGTTGCTATGGATTGAAAAACTTCCGCAATTTGTTACTAATTTTTGGAAGTGTGACGTAACCGAGGGGCTGATCACTCCGCGTAATCGGTGTACAGAGCCGTACCTTTGACTGTACTAATGGGATTACGCGTAATCTTTTAAGTCCCTGCCTTTGGCAGTGCTAATCTAAGCGTAATCCGGTGTACAGACTTTCTAAGAGTGGTTAGCCCTTCGGACGTAACGGTGCCCGAAAATTTAAACAGTAAAAAACCTTTACACTTTTAAAATAATGGAAAATGATATATTTATCGACATCACACTAACCTGTCAGCTATTTTGACAACTAGCAATTGTAAGAGATAAGTAAGATGTGACTAGTTGCCTGTGCCAAAACCTCCTTTTACGAAATAACCCCGTCACAGACTATCATTAACCGAAAACTCTCAGTGTCCTACTTATATATAGTATGTTATTTATGATAACATTAACTAACCCTGTGAATGAAAATTGACATATTTTGTAGTAGAAGTGTTTTTATTCAAAACTCCCGAATGAAAACTGGCATATTTTATAGTAGAAGTGTTTTTATTCAAACTTTCAGAATTAATATTGTAATATTTTGTAGTAGAAGCGTTTTAAATCAAAACTTTGTGAAAGAAATTGGCATATTTTGTAGTAGAAGTGTTTTTATTCAAAACTTTCGAATGAAAATGGACATTGTTTGTAGTAGAAGTGTTTTTATTTAAGAGGTATTATCATATTAAGTCTATAATATTGTTCCATAAGTTTGTCACTTTGGGGAATATTTTACTGAGAGCTAGTAACGGAGTGACGTCATCACAAGAAGAAAATATCCCCCTAGCGAGGCGCTGTCAAAGGCTACGTGTGACGTGTTAGCAAGGGGCCGCAAAACGGCACCGAAACCCGCAATGCAGTCTGTCTTATGAATGTCTCTCACATTGTCAGTAAAATTTTGTATGTGAAGAATATGAAGTGTCATACTTATTCACTAATATTATACACTTATGGTATTATTTATTAAATAATTGAATAAATGACTTTGCCTTTGAACTCGTCAAATCTCGGCATATTTTCGTCGGTCATGTGAACGATAATGCTGGTGCGAATGGGCCTTTATTTTCTCTAGATAGCCTCGAGGGATAGTAGGGGGGGGGGGGGGGGAGAACAGACGGAAAATAATAAAAAACATTGCAGGGAAAGATTTCATCTATGACGCTATCATTAAGCCAATAAACGATATTATTTCTCCTTTATCTTCTAGATTCCAGACTCTCTCTCTCATCCGCGGAGAAGTCTTGTTATAAAAGAACGCCAGAGTTTTCTCCCGAATGAAAATAAAGCACAGGGTGTAATGTCATGCGGGAATCACTGCTAAAACGTTCGGGAATTTAAGAGAGTCGTTATAGTAGTGTTGTAAGTCGGAATATTTTCCGGAAAATGACCGAGGCCTTTTTTTCCGGAAAAGTTCCCGTATTTATCCGAAAAAAATAAAAAAACGTTTTGATTCCTTGATTAGTCTAATATTGTTTGCAAATTTAAATAAAGCGGCATTTTCGCCTCATTTTTTCGAATCTGAAAGTAAAACTAGACCTCTAGACTAGTTTAAACTGATTAACAATGTAACGCTATTAATGTTTTGTAGTATGTTTACCGATATTAGACATTTTATATCGATAAAAAGTTTAAAACATTAAAAACCCTTAAAAAGTCATTTATGTTTCAATTTTAGAATTTTCCGCAATTTTACTCTACGCTATAGTATTATTTGAAAAATCATAACCCTAACCAGCACCCTGTGTGTTTACCGTGGTGGGTAACCACTTGCGGGCAAACTGGGAAGACGAGAGTCAAAGATACGGAAATTACATATTGTATCTGTGGTATATCCATTTTTCCCCCAAAAGCCGCGCGAAGAGATTGTTCCTTCGCGTTACAGCACGCGGCGGACGCGCGCCCTGGTGGTGGCGGAATGGAAAAGTACCACGCCCTTCTTAGGGTGTTTTCCAGTCCCTCGAGCTATAGCGGGTCCTTGTCTTCCCAGCAGGAAGTGAAAGCCTACGGATCTACAAGGACGGAGTCGGAGAAAAGGCTCAGGGTGGGCCTTGGCCAAACCCCTCAAATCTGATAAATGATTTTGGCGGGGTGGAGTTCAAACTAGCGGGGAGGGAAGAACGAGAGATCCCCCCCTTCGAGCCGAGGATGGGGATTTCAAATGGATGCTAGGGACTGGGGATAGAGAGCTGGACGGGGAGATATGTCGATCATTTCGCGATCGACCAAATTTGCAGATAGCCCCAGACCCAATAACAACCGACAATTAATTGATGGCCGTCCCAACGCGGTGATTCATGCCCCTTCTGTAGTCATATTCACGCGACATCTGCTAAAAATATCACGCGTTCAATAGAGTTAAAAAAGTTGGCGTATTTCTGAGCTTTTACAGACTTAGTTTAGTGATATTTTACACTTAAAAATTATCGCTCAACTTTAATTCATTTAAATTAATTTAAAAAATAAACACCCACTATATTAAAATTTATGCAACCATTTTTATGAAAATATTCACAGCGTATTGTGATATTTTAATAAAAATGGTTGCATACATTTGTTGTGAATATGACTTTTAGAATTATTTTCATAAAAATGGTTGCATAAATTTTAATATAGTGGGTGTTCATTTTTATAATGATCGTTTAATTAAGAATCGGTAATAAATTAATTTTATTCGCTTACCAATTTAAAGCGCTATTGAATCGTTGAAACTTTAATCGTTTCTAGCGGACCTCCGGAAATACGGCAGGGAAATGTCAAATTGTGATTGATCTGATTTGTTATCACGAGTTGAATTTTCAAGTGATTCTGTGGACTTTTGAATTACTACGTTAAAAGGATTCACGCTTGAATTTTTTAAATTTCCCGCGCGAATTCTGTAAATATGGCGAGAAAATCAAAGACTATGGTTGCTCGTAACTGCTCTCACTACGTACAGAACTAGTGACTGGATTTTTTTCCAGACTTTACAAATATCTTTGTGACCCTATGTCGCCTCCTATTGTTGCTGCAGCGTGAAATATTTTAATTTTATATCCCGAAGTTAAGCTACAGTTTTTTCTTAGGTTAACCGACGGATTAATATTACTGAAAGGCTATTCTGTAAATACCAAAAATGACAAAGTAATCTCGATCCGTCAAAAAATGCAATGCGCATGTGGAGAAGGGGCGGATATCGAAATATCAAACAATCGATTGTGTCAGTTTAATTTTAAGTAGTGGCAGTATGTTACTCTTTATGCGGTATTTTAGTCAAATCATGAACTAAACGCTTAAGCAGACGTAAAATATCCGTTTATTCCCATTCGAGCGAAATCCCGTTCGACCGAATCCCATTCGACCGAAAGAATTTTAAAATGTAGCCCAATTGGTGGGGTGATTTGGTATTTTATTTATAAGGTATGTACTATCGAAGATCCATGTTTAGGTTAGGTTCGGTTAGGTTAGGTTAGGTTAGAGTTGGTTAAGTTTACTATTTCAGTTTTGGTTCAGTTACTTTTCTTGACTAGGTTAAGATAAAAATATAATTCATGCTCATTCCATTTTATTTTCAAATAAATGCATAGTACAAAGATATTAAAATGGCATAGCTAAATTCATAGCTACTGCATCTAGTAGGGAGAGTGCTACTTCATTTTTAGATTAAGACGGAATAAATAAATAATTATTATTCATGTATAAATACCCTCCTTTATTAGCTATCCGCTCCATTGCAAACGACTTCAGTAACTAAATTGAAAACATAGCAAAAGCCAATTTATATAGCAGCGTTCGGTCGAATGGGACACATAAAAACCGCACGTTTCGGCGGAATTCGGTCGAATGGGACTAAAGCAAAATATCGGTTTACTTTTGGTGCCCAAGACTTAAATTGGCACCATCGACCGTATGTCGAAGCATTTCATAAAAATAACTTACGTCGGCATTACAGACCACGATTTTAAATTTCACCAATACCATCGACGCATGGTTTGATAGCAGTCTCTTCTGCACACGCGCATTGTCATTTTTGACAAATCAAGATTTTTTGGTAATTTTTGATTTTTACAGAAAACCCTCCCTGATCATTCCTTGTAAAGTAGATAATCTACTACAATCAGAAGTAAATGAACCGAAGTTATCGAAATAGCGTTCAGAATCGGAGGGCGTTTTCCCTCTGAAAATGATGAGAAAATCGAGTCAAATAAAAACTAATTTCCATCCCCGTCTTTGGACCGAGGGGTCGGACACTTGCCATTATTTTGTAAGGGATTTCGGGATTTCGTAGAGATTTTGGCGATTTTATCAGTACTTTTTGAAGTGATTTTGGGATTTCAATGTTAATTTACCAAAGAGAGAGTTAAAAGATTTTGCGATTTTCAACAAAGTGTACGGCATTTTGGTAAATGTCCGACCCCTCGCTTTTGACGCGATAAATTGCACTTGGGAATTGTGGGTATAGCTATTTGTATGTATAAAAATAGTTTCATAAAAACCAAAACATTTTTTTCGGCCTAGGAGCGCGCAAAATTTTTAAAAATGTAACTTCATAAGGAAAACGCCTCCAACATGGGGAATATAGCAGTCTGATAACTTCGGTTCATTTACTTCTGCTACAATCCATGTTGATAAGCGCAATAAAGGGGTGTACATATTCATATTTTAATTTTATTTTGTTCAATCGTAAAGATGTTTATTATAATTAACGAAATACAATTTGGCGCTAAGCCTCGGTCTAACCTAATACACTATAGGCGGACTCACCTACTGGTAACGACATCTATTGAGGCATCCTGGTACTAAACTAGAGCCGTCATTTGCTAAAAACTCAAAGTGAAATCGTTACATTAAGGGGGAAGAATACAGTAAAAGCCTCTTTTTCGTTCAAGCTGAACGTTTCTGTTTTAACAAATACATAATTGAATTATATTTTTCTTATTAGGCTGAACCTTCCTCTAGTGCTTGAAATAATTTTGATAATTATAATATTAATAGTTAACGAGATGTAAGGTCCTAACTAAAGAGTAGTTTGGGCGCTTGCCCAACTTGTTTAGCACCGGGGGTCCGAATTAAAACGTAATAACTTTATTAGTTTTAAATTTAAAATTGTCAAAATTATTTTAATCACTAAACAAGAGGCTGTTCTACACTTAAATATTAATTTTATAAGTTAACATTCAAAATGAAAAGCGTTCAGCTTGAAATAGCGTGAAAGCAGACAATGGCCACTGTAGTCTTCCCCCTTAAGTATAAAGTCGTAAATTGCAGTTTCTTAAAATTAGTCGATAAATAGTTCGTTCGACTAAGGACGTATCTCCCTGTACACGCTTTTACCGTTTATTGCGAAAAGCGCGCAATTTTTCTCCAACAGGAACAGATTCATCCATTATCAACAAAGTATACAAACAGAAAGATCATCATGGTCAGAGATAAATAGCAGGGGTCGGTCCGTCGTAGGAAACCCTCTCGTACGGCATATCGCGTGCTTGGACGCTCTTAGGTTGTTGGTGGCCAAATCTCTAAACGTCAAAAGCAACGACGGCGCAGCGAGACAAGGACGGGACAAGCTGCTATATATTTCGTTCCATGCAAGATTTAAGAGTGGGTCATTAACGGAGACTCCCAGCTAGGAAGGGGGGGGGAGACAATACACCTTGGCCAGGGGGCCCGAGATAAGTTCTAATCGTATTAGTAACAAAGAGAATTGACTTCGGGAGACAAGCAGCCAGCCAGCCAGAGAGGGTGTACGGCTAAATAAGTAATGAGTGGTGGGTGCAGCCGTTGGGGTGACGCTCCATTAGCGCTGTTTCGCTCAATCCGATATGGGAAATCGCTCAATACCGAAGCCAGCGACTGCCGCCCCGCGGGACGTAACTACGCGCCTCAAGACGCCTTCGCTAAGACGCACTCTTTCGACGCGTACTTATTTCCAGCCAAAGGGTTTTTACGCGATAGACCCGCTCTTATCTCCCAACAAATCGACCGAGTACTTGGTAT
This sequence comes from Leiobunum rupestre, assembly GCF_980474605.1. Lineage (NCBI taxonomy): Eukaryota > Metazoa > Arthropoda > Arachnida > Opiliones > Sclerosomatidae > Leiobunum > Leiobunum rupestre. The sequence goes on from NC_143386.1 coordinate 55,219,437, forward strand.
TCCTTCCCGATCTCCGAGGGGATAATTGTCTCGATGCACGATACCAACGCGCGTCTCACGATGCGATAAATACTCTCAATCGCGGGAATGATTGGGTGGTACCCTGCTCTCAGGGTTGCCAACTCGCGATTCGGAAATTCGCGCAATTTGTTTTCAAAGTAGCCCAATTTTTATTAAATATAACCATAGATATAAGAAATGTATATAAAGGTCTAGATAAATTTCGGGGCGTCTAAGCCTAACATAAAATACGGAATTGACACCTAGCAGACACCGAGGAAGGCACGTGACCAAGAGCGCGAGCTCTCTAGGCCTTTTAGTACTAAGTGCTTGACCTTTCCGCAGGCCGTAGTCTTTAGACACCATCTGTTGGTGACTTTTAGTATAATTTTTAAAAGGGAGACAATGGCTCTCTCGATGATAGCACGAGCTTTCTTACCGATAGATAGCGCCTTATAAGGATAGCCTGCAGAAATTACGCGTTCCTGCTAGCTGTCACCTCCGTATTAACTCCATTCGAAATAATTTATCTAGACCTTTATATACGTTTCCTATATCTATGAATATAACATTCTGTAATAGCCCAATTTTTCGCCCAAAATAAAACACCACCAAATGCACCAATTAGGCTTAACAAAGGGGACTTTTATCACTTGCTTTGTTTAACTATCAGTCATAAGAATATTAGATTCTAATTAATTTCCAATATTGGATATTCAAAACACTTTATTTTTAAACTTTAGTGGTACATGGTTTGGTTAAAATAATATTTTAGTTCTTTCAGTGGCTTAAACTCATTTTATGAGGAAAGCGATGTAACCTGAAAAAAACCCCACAGAATCCACAACTTGAAAAACTTGAAAAACAAGTAGCCCTAATTTCGCCCAAATCACCCAACCGTTTTTTGTCGCCATTCGGTTTCAAAAGTAGCCCAAATTGGGCGACTTTCCGCCCACATGGCAACCCTGCCGGCTCTACTAGGGAAAGGCTCGTACTCTGACGTGGACGGTTCGCGTCATCCGCATTCGGTTCGAGCCGTGGCCGCCATGTTGTTCGAATGTCTCGTTAGACCTTTAATAACGTATAGAGTTCAATGGACGAAGCTCGCGTATTCAGCTCCACGTTTCGGATACTTCCGGCATTATTACGATAAGAACCATCATGCTTCGCGTCTTTGCTATAAATAAAAGCAGCTGCCGAGAAGGGAATTAGGCTTAGCGCGTTGCGTCTTGGCTGTCACGTAGGCTACGGTGGCCGTGGAGGGTTCGGATGACTGTTCCACCATCAGCTTTTAAATATTGAAATCCGGTAGTGGGGAAATGGTACGTTTAGGGTCTAGAAACGATCGCGACCAATTTCTGAACGAGTGGTAACTTGGTAAGGTCATAAAAGTACTTTAAACCACCTCGTTAACGCGCCTGCGGGGGTCGTGAGCGTTGGTCAAGCGTTTTACACGTGGATTCTTAACTACCAGTTGGAGTAAAGCGTTTTACTTAACTACCAGTTGGAAAATCTCACACGTGGGACTGCTACACTGTTAAATAGTTTAAACGTCACCGCGAAACAAAATGGCAGATCGCTTGGCGAGTAAATTTGGCTCGTTTAAAAATTAATTTCTCGTCATTAAAAAAAGATACAATTTTACGACTGATATTTTTAAGTTTATTTAAACATGATCTTTCAAATACACCCAAGTTTTACCCAACCTGGACTTTTCCTTTAAACAGTTAACTAATTCTGAAGGCATTAAACGTCGTAAGCTGACTTGGGCCAAAGGTGGTGTCTTAGGTATCTCTAATGCAGGTACGGACATTTTTCCGTGAGGCATTGTAACAACAGAATTCATAAATAATATACTTTACCTCATTCTTTTTGTAATCTAATATTGAAATTAATAACGTTTTCTTAAAGGGGCTCAACAGGGTTGGAATTTTACTAGAACTGGAAAAATCGCAGAATATGATTGGCTATTACACGGTTCGTACAAAATTTCTGGAATTAAATTCCCTGACATTTCCAGGTTTTCCCTGACCATTTTTGTAGAATAAATGAATGTTTTGATGAAAAATCTTGAAAAATATTGATAATGTATTTTTAATAAATCTTTCAAAAATTTATTTCCCTGATTTTTTGGGGTCATTTTAAAATTGCCTGACTAATCCCTGACCATTATGGAATCATTTTCAAATTCCCTGAATTTTTCCTGACCTTTGGGAATCAATTTCAAATTCCATGAATTTTACCTAACCCTTTTGAAATCATTTTCAAATTCCCTGAATTTTCCCTGACCCTTTGGGAATCATTTTCAAATTCCCTGAATTTTCCCTGACCCTTTTGAAATCATTTTCAAATTCCCTGAATTCCCCCTGACCTTTTGAAAACATTTTCAAATTCCCTGAATTTTCCAGGTTTTCTAGGTCGTGTACGAACCCTGTATTAAGAGTGGCGGAAGGGAGGAGCTTCTCGTTTTTCATCCAGATTTTTCAAAAACCACAAGGGCCCTTTAAAGGGGAACGGCCAAGCTTAAATTCCAAATATGGCCTTATTTCCGTATCAAAAGATTAACAAGACGTTCAATATACTAACACGTACCTTTTTTTGTCTTGAAAAAATAGCTTTTGGCCCAAAAAGTTGAAACGAAAAATAACGCCAGGTGTTTGGGTTTGAATTTTCGCCGCCATCTTAGGAGCTGCCACTAGCGCCCATAACCACGTATGAGCGATTTGCGAACTATCCTAACTTTTAAAATCGCGCAATTTAGGCTTAAGTCTCTTATAACTGGAACGCGCCGCGCGTGCAAAACAAATTTTTGTGTCTTCAGCAGCGCGCGCTTTTACGTTGTTTTTCTGTCTCACCGACTTCTCACCAGGTGTCGCGGCGGACGCGCGCTTTTCGATTTCCCGAAATTTCTTTATTTTATTAAAAACTAACCACTCAATATTTTTTGACGCGGTTGTCGCCATAAATTTTAATTTTTAATGGGCTATAGGGCTATCTAACTGGTTAAAGCTTGACCGTTCCCTTTTAACAAGCATTGAATCGAAGTTAAAACTAGTCACCAAATCAAGTACATTTAAAACAATTTATCGTACGATTGTTGTAAAGAAAAACTGGGCTAAGATCTGTTAAAGCGCTACAAAGACTACCCAACATTGACGGACTAGTAAGGGAGAGCGCGGTTACGGGTGGGAAAACGGCTCCAAAACAAATAGCCCAACAATACGGATGACCCAAGAAATAAACCAATAAAAGCAAAGATAATGTCCGACGACGTTGCGAAGAAATTACGTTATACGCGTTCTCAGCACGCGGAGCCCTAACACAGACACGAGCTAGGACTCGTGCCATTCTTAACGTTTAACCTAGGGGTTGCTGCCAGGACATCATTCATTGGGCCTTTATCTGAAACCTTCCCTTTTGATCCCCCCGTCTGCCTCCCCCCTCATTCTTTCCCTTTCCCTTCACCCTGGCGGCGGGAGACGAAAACCTATTCATTCATCCCAGCGGGATCTGTAAAGGAAGTCGGAACAGGAAGAAGCACCATCCTTCTTCTAGCAGATACAAAACCCACACACCAGACACGCCTGAACAAAGAGCCGCCTGATCTCGAGGCCAACCTTCCACAGATAACTTACAAATTACTTAGTTCCTTCTTCACGCCACATCTTAGGCGAGAACCGCTCAGTTTCGTTTGTTTCACGCTGGGTTAAAGCAATGGCGGACGTATATACTCAATTATGTATAGTCGCTATTTCATTTTTTTTTACACGTAATGGTAATACGAATAAAGGGGTTTACTTTTAACACGGTTTGTTTATTTACACAGGTTAGACTACTTCGGCTCAGAGATGGACGCTTATGAGCTACTCCCGCGTTTAGAGATTTTGAAAAATTCTACTTCGCGCCTACAGCGCCGGCTTGTGTAAAGTTTCTGAACTATAATCAACTATTGTTAAAATAATATTTATATTTAAAAATGGAGCGCCACCTATATTTTAAATTTAAATGTATCGTAGATAATTAATAAATTTTAAAATACATATTATCAAACTATAAATACGGTAGCTCATTAGTGTATTTATAATTAAAATTTATAAAAATTTTATTTATTATAAATTAATTAGTACTGTTTATATACATTAGAGGGCGTACCAGTAGCATAGTAGAAAACAGGGTTGACTGTCCGAAGAACTTAAGAGGCTCAAAACGCTAGAACGTATGAAGGTGTGGAATTTTGGATACTCCACTTTGGACGGATGGGGTGGGATATAAATTTGTTTGGGAGAGCTAATCTTCGATACACTCGAGCCGACTGAAAAACTCGAGGATCTTAATCGCGTTTAATGTTCGGGAAAAATTAAAACGACTGGCTTAAGAATGAAACAAACTAACTTTTATTTACATCAAATTGCTAATAATAGTGACCACTCGGGTCCGGTCCAACAAAAACTCTGCCTTACTCCAAAAAAAAAACACATCTTTTCATACGGGTCGAGGGCTTGCCGTGGCGCCTCGTCATCGTGGAAAAACCCCAAAAGGGGGACAGAAACCGCATTTCTAAACAAGCGGCCAAGCTAGGACCGTAACTAAAGGGATCAACGTTCTCGGAAAATCCCCACTCCCTTCATTTTATTCGATGTCTCAATAGGAAGCAAGGTGAGAGAGAAAACGAATTTAAACCACAAAGACCGTATTAAGTTTACAAGCACAAATAGAAAAGGTGAACAATCAAAATAATTACAATATATATATATTACGCACAATAATCAACACTCCCCCCAAAAATGATACAAGGTGTTATTTTTCAAAAAGGATAATTTGCGTGTATACAGTTAATTTTCGGTAATTTCTTTTTCATTATTAATCTCTAACGGATATAGGAGTGATATTGGGCGTTTGATCAGGGAGCCGTTTGGCATGCGAACCATACAAGAGCGGATTCGGCCATCTACGCGGTTCACAAAGGATTGTGTTATTCTGCCGAGTTTCCACAAGCCCCTAGGCGTTTTCTCTCCATGAACTAGCACTACGTCATCTTTTTTCATACTCAATTCGTAGTTTATAAGTGGCGCGTGATAAGCGGATCGTAGCTCCTTTAAATATTCGTTTTTAAATCGACCCCATATTCGGTCCATTAAGAATTCGCGATATTTTATTCTCTTTTCAAATTCCTGTTGAGATTTCGGTAGTTGGCCTTCTTTTGGACGCTGAGGTGGCAAGGCGGTCAACCGATCACCGATTAAGAAATGAGCCGGCGTTAATGGCATAGGATCTTTCACTTCGCCGTGAACATAAGTGATTGGGCGGGAGTTCGTAATCGCCTCCGTTTCGGCAACCACGGTCTCTAATTCTTGATACGATAGACAGGTTCGTCCCAGGACCTTGCGAAGCGGTGTTTTGACGGTCCTAACCATCCTTTCCCACCAACCACCAACCCAGCTAGCGCGGTCGGTGATAAACCTCCACTGGATACCTCGGTCTCCGTAAAACTCGCGTGCCTCTTGGCTATTTATATTTTCCCAAATAATTTTGAGATCTTCATCACCGCGTTGGAAGGTCTTGGCGTTGTCGGAAAAAATTATATTAGGTATCCCGCGACGGCTGATGAACCTCCGTAGAGCTAGCAGGAATTCGTGGGTTGTCATAAATGGGACCAGTTCCAAGTGAACGGCCCGTGTAACGGCACAGGTGCGTAACAGTATATAACATTTCTCTGATTGTTCCGCTATCTTGACATATAACGGCCCGCAGAAGTCAATTCCCAAGTTCTGGAAGACGCGAGTTCGATCTACCCTTTCTCTCGGTAATGGCCCCATTGGAGCGGCGCCTGGTTTCGCAAGTTGTCTTCGGCATATCATGCAGCCCCTTATGACCCTTTTCGCCAGTTGCCTTCCGGCGATAATCCAGTAGCGACCTCTAGATTGCGTATAGGTGCTCTGTATTCCCGAGTGAAATACTTCGGCGTGGCTCCTGATAATGAATAACTCTGATAATCTCGAGTCCTTCTTCAATATCGCTGGGTGTTTTTCATCCTCATTTAGGTTTGACTCTTCCAAGCGACCTCCAACGACCAATATTCCATCTTCATTTAGAAACGGCTTTAGTGTGGCGATAGAGGAATCTTTGTCGATGGTTTCCCCTTTCTCTAACGCCTTGATTTCGGATCCGAAATCAAGTTTTTGCGAGCATCTAATCCAGGAGAATTCGGCATCTTGAATCTCTTCGGCGGTAACAGGCCCAGTTTTTAACGGTTGTCTCTTGACCTTGTGATTGACAAATCGCTTGACATGTATCGTAATTCGGAATATTTTCTTCGCTGAATTGTGCCCCTTTAGGTCTATGATTTTATGTAACCCTCTCTCATCTTTATTCTTGCAGCGGATTACGAGCACTGTTTTTCTTCTTTCCTTCGCGAGTTCTTCTTGGTCTAGTGGTTGATATTTTAGGTCCATAGTGGGCCATTTATATTGCGGCTCCCTTAGAAAGGGTGCTCCTTCCCACCATAGTTTGTTGGTGGTGAGGTCGTTGGCTTTTAACCCTCGTGTTGGGATATCGGCAGGGTTGATAACTCCGGCGCAATGATCCCAACTACGCGGACTGACTAAGGCTTGAATATCGTTAACTCTGTTCTGAACGAATGGTGCCCATTCCCTTTCGCTTCCTCTCACCCAATGGAGCGCAATAGTTGAATCTGTCCACAGATAGATGGGTATGTTTTCGTCATCAAGCGCTTCCTTCACCGTTTTTATTAAGCGGGCTCCAAGGTAGCATCCCATAAGCTCTAGGCGGGGTAAACTTAGTTCCTTGTTTAATGGCGCTACTCTCGCCTTTGACGTTACGAACGAGGTGTAAATGTCGTCGGTCACGGTTACGTAACGAATATAAATTACGGCGGCGAACGCCTTTTGACTCGCGTCGCAAAATCCATGCAGTTCGCTGTGGATGACGTCTCCCCTTCCACTAAAATAGCATCTTTCTAAATTGATATTTCTGATATCTGGCATTTCTTTCTTCCACTGATTATACTGGTCGCAAATTTCTCGGGTAGATCTTCGTCCCAGTTTGCCCTTTCTTGCCATAGTAACTGTAACATGATCTTGGCTCTGATGGTATAAGGTGCAAGCATGCCTAAGGGGTCGAAAATCTGAGCAACGGCTCCCAATAGTTGACGTTTCGTTCCCTTCGATTCGTTTACAAATTTGGCTATCTTCATTAGATTGAACGAAAACCGGTCCATGGTTGGCATCCATAGCAAGCCTAAGATCTTCTCACCTCCAGAACTGGCTTCTCCTTCTAAACGGATTCCTTTCTCTTCCAAATCACCTCCCTCTCTTGTCCATCTTTCTCTCAACGTCGGCGAATTTGTCTTCCACTTGCGTAAATTCATATTTGCCCCCTTTAAAATCTCCGTTACCTTGACTAGCTTCTCGTGCGCCTTCTCGTCGTCTTGGCCTCCACTCAAAAGATCATCGACATAAAGATCTTCATTGATGCACTTTACGGCTGCCGGTTCTAAGTCGGCGAATTTTTCAGCGTGTAGGCGGATTGTGGCGGAGAGTAGGAAGGGTGACGTAGTAACACCGAAAGGTACTCTAGCCATTCTTAAGACTTGAAATTGGTCTTCGGCCATTTGACCTTGGTTTTCCCTTACCCAAAGGAATCGTACGAAGTCTCGTTCTTCTTCCGCTAAAGCAACCTGAAGGAAGGCTTTCTCTATGTCGGCCATAATTGCTACTCGGTGCCTTCGGAATCTTATGAGTAAATGAAGAATGTTAGGGTTTTGGTTTGGTCCGCTCGCTAGGCACGTGTTTAGGGACAGCTGGCCTTTGGCGTGGGACGAAGCGTCTAGAACTATTCGTAGTTTCGTGGTCGAGCTAGATTCTCTTTTGACGGGTTGATGCGGAATGTAGTAGCAATCGGTGACCTTGGGTTCTTCTTCGTTTACTACTTCTACTATTCCCTTTCTTAGCTGGTCTTCGATAATTTCCTTGTAGTCCAAGTATAGAATTGGATCTCGCTTAAAGGTTTTGATGAGGTTCCTCATACGGCTCTCTGCAATTTGCCGGTTGCTCGACAATTGACTTTTCGGAACGACCCATGGAAATTTCACATGATATTTTCCGTCCTTAAAGGTGGTTTCTCTTCTGAATTGTTCTAGGACGGCTTCTCCACTTAGTTTCTTCTCCGGTTGGTCTTGAATCCCCAGTGATTCTAATTCCCAGAACGACCGCAACGTTTTGTTTATCTCAGCAACGTTGTCTTCTAATCCTATCTTCATGCAAATAACCCCGATGTGGTTAACGGGTACGGCTCTCGTCTCTATGGGACCCTGCACGGCCCACCCTAAAATGGTCTCAGTGGCTACTAACGATCCATTTATTCTTTCAATTTGACGGTCAGTGACTACGCCGTAATAGACATCGGCTCCTATTAAAATTCCAATGCTCGAGACGGTGGGCGTGTCTGCCGTTGGTTCATCAGCCAAGATTAAGCTCTTTTCCTTCGCGAAATCTTCGACTTCCTTACAATTAACCAGGGTTGCGGTTTTGCATAAATACGGAACTTCTATCGCCTTGATCCGTAGCGCCTTACTAGGATCTGTCTTATTCTCTATAGCTAGGCTGACGACGTTTCTTCGGACTGAGATTGGTGTTTCATTACCGAAATTTTCTATAGAAACAAATTGTTGACCAATTATCGGTAATTTCAGCTTTCGAGATATCTCTTCTTTGATGAAGGACGCTTGACTGCAATTGTCCAATATGCAGCGGACTAGTTCCTTTCTTCCGGGATCTTCGGTGTTTCTGGCAATCGCCCTCGCAGTACCGAGAAGGACTTCCTTACGGCAACCAACCACTGCTGAGACAACGGACTTCGTGGTGGTGAATTCGGAACCACCTGTACCGGAGCTGTCCCCTTTATTGTCGGTAATGACCGACGGAGTCGCACCAGGAGGGGCGTTAGCGAGCGCATCGGACTTGTGGGCGGTGTTTTTCTCGCAGAGAGCGGCGTTGTGCCGACCTTGACAAATTTGGCATTTACGGAATTTCGATGTGCACGCCGAAGCTTTGTGTTGCGTACGTGTGCAGATGAAACATCTTTCCATGGTTTTAATAAGCTTCCTTTTTTCTTCTAAACTGTAGTTACGACAGTTCGCGGTTGCGTGGGCATCGGACTTGCAGAAAAAGCAATACATTCTGGGCGTCGAGACGTTGGTATTTAGCGCGGCGGCAGTCACGGATGGTATATTTTCGCGTGGTTTGTACCGCTGGAGTTTACCTTTATCGCGTGAGTCACGTGACGTAAGACTTCGCGGTTTGATTTCATCGCCTTTTAAAATCGCGCACGTTTCTCGGCCTTCAACCTCTCTTTTCACAAATCGCACCAACTCGTCTAAATCAAACTCCTTATACTTGTTACAATTCATACTATATCTTAATCGAATGTCATCGGGAAGACACGCGATGATAATTGGGCACAATGAAACACTATTGGCGTCAGTATTGACTCCTAAGGCTTGCAAACTTCTTATATTGGTCTCAATAGAGTTATACAGTTTTCTTAAGGAAACAATGTCTTTAGAGTCCTCCACTCGGGCAAGTTTGCGCATTTTATTCATAAGTTGGTTCACTATCAAATGGGTCTGACCGTATCTTTGTTCTAATAACTGAATAGCTACATCGTAATTCTCATCTGAATCTTCAAACCCTTCTATTAATTCTAAGGCCTCCCCCTCTAAATAGGACAACAAATATCTAAATTTTTCTACATTCCTCAAACCTTGTCTGTTGTGGATAGTCGACTTAAATTGCGACCAAAATCCCGGCCATTTGGTGTATTGTCCTTTGAATTTGTGTAGCACTAACGTGGGAAGTTTTGACTCCACTACGAGAACTGATTCGGTCCTAACGGTGGATTCGGTCACGGCTGGAGAATGTTCCCGGTCGACTGCGGTTGATCTCGTCATGCTGGCGGCTCCTAGCTGCCGAAGTTTTCTTTCGGCTCTTCTTTCGGCTAGATGAACGTTGTCTTCGTACGTCCTAGATTTGTGTTCTTTCTTGATTTCATCTTCGTCGTCGGGTAAAAGTCCGTCGATTTGTTGGTTTAATTCTCGGAGTTGGCTCCTTTTCAATAAGAGCAAAGAAAGCTGATCGGCTATATCTTCGGCGTCGGCGTCTTCATCTTTAATCAGCGTTTCCAACGTTTTTATATTGGTAGTCGTATTACTTCTGGTAATGGTTCGGATGGCCCTTACCCTGACTAATTCGGCTGCGTTTGAATCGGTCATGTTTCACTTCGGAATCTCGTATCACGGCTACCGATTATTAAACGCGCGGAAAGTTCTATAGTTCCTATATCCCGGGTTTCGGCACCAAAATGTGGAATTTTGGATACTCCACTTTGGACGGATGGGGTGGGATATAAATTTGTTTGGGAGAGCTAATCTTCGATACACTCGAGCCGACTGAAAAACTCGAGGATCTTAATCGCGTTTAATGTTCGGGAAAAATTAAAACGACTGGCTTAAGAATGAAACAAACTAACTTTTATTTACATCAAATTGCTAATAATAGTGACCACTCGGGTCCGGTCCAACAAAAACTCTGCCTTACTCCAAAAAAAAAACACATCTTTTCATACGGGTCGAGGGCTTGCCGTGGCGCCTCGTCATCGTGGAAAAACCCCAAAAGGGGGACAGAAACCGCATTTCTAAACAAGCGGCCAAGCTAGGACCGTAACTAAAGGGATCAACGTTCTCGGAAAATCCCCACTCCCTTCATTTTATTCGATGTCTCAATAGGAAGCAAGGTGAGAGAGAAAACGAATTTAAACCACAAAGACCGTATTAAGTTTACAAGCACAAATAGAAAAGGTGAACAATCAAAATAATTACAATATATATATATTACGCACAATAATCAACAGAAGGTACAAGTAGTCTAACCGGTGTAAATATGGTTGAAGTCTGAAGCTGTAAGAATTTAGGCCTTTGACCCATGGTGACCACTGAAAAACCCCTAAAAATGTATAGGAATATAGGAAATTCAACAGTCGATTTATAGGAGAATATAAAAACATATAGGAAAATTTGCATAAATAAAATTTAAATTTGTTTTAATATAAAAGGTACTTCTGTTAAGCAGACGTAAATATTCTTAATTCCGTTCTTTGGAGAAGCAGTTTACATTTTATCAGAATGATTTAGTACATTGAGCGCCATCTGTATTACGAAAAGCGAACTAGGCACGCGGGAAATCCGTGCGAAATACAAAATAATATCTAATTACAGGAGAAATCGTTAAATTATAGGAAAATAAAAGAAAGCATTGAAATATAGGAAAAATTATAAAATTAAGGAAGAATGGTCATCCTGCTTTGACCAAATCGTAATTTTTATTGTTTACCACGTTAAATTAAACGACTAGAATTTATATTACACACCAATAACCACTTAAAATCAGGGTTGGGAAAAAATTGGCTTTTTTTAATTAAAAAATCTAGTATGGTTAAAACCCGATGTAACCGGTGGTTTAATCTAGATAAAACCACTAATTAAAAAATTCCCAAATTGCTTATATCTAGCCCTCATTACTTAAAAAATGCTCCAATCGACCGATTTCAAAATTACGATTTTGCGCGTGACAGTACCTTCACATTGTGAGGTATAGCAGGCTTATTTACCTGCTCTTATACCCTAACATGGCTGCGTATTTCACGTGCAGAATGAATTGGTTATATCTAGCCCTCATTACTTCATGAGATGATGTAGCAGACGACAAAAAGTTTCGTTTTGGAATAAAAAATACAGAATATAAAAATATTATATTCTGCATTTTTTATTTGATATTTTTCAATATTTCTAATTCATTTCTCAATATTTGTTTTATATAAAAAAAGTGGTTTGAACCATGGTTTTTTTTCGGTGGTTAAAAACCGTTAAATACAGGGTGGTTTAAACCAGTCTGGTTGGTCCTTGCGAACCCTGCTTAAAATGCTCTTTAATAATTTAGTCATATTTACTTAACTAATTAGATCGCAATTAGTACGCGATTGTTAATCAGGTTCTATCTAACTTCACTAGACTGTATATAATCTTAGGGATATTTACTGTCTCTGATGACAGCATCGTTGTCGCTAGCAGGATAATGTACCTCCGATTTACCGGGATGAGAGTGTCGGATTTATCGCCTTAATGTCTACGCCATCTATGAGACTATGTAAATAACTAGCTAATCGTTGGGGACGTTGTTAAATTTCAAAAACGACTGGGATGAGAGAATGTCCAAATTCGAAGATACAATGTCGTTTTTTTTATCCTGGTACATAGAAGGTTCATGGGAGAATGAAAGAAATATTAACATGTGAAGGTAGTTATTATTTCACCTTGGTCTGACTGCCGCTGCGACGTTCATTCGGAAAAAAACTTACCAAAAGAGTGGTTAAGCAGGACGCTCTAGAAGTTTGAACAACAACGTCGGGAGTATATCTAGACGTTCGTGAAATTAATTTCTTTAAAATTAGTTCACTTTTACTGCTTAAGAAAACATGTACAGTTACAAAATAATTTTTATACGTTTTAAAAATATTTGCTAAAACCGGGTACATGACGAAACTAAAAAGGTGTTTAACCAATACTGAAACGCGCCGTATGTATGGCATTGCGCATTGTCCAAAGACATACATTGGTTTTCGTGTACCCTGCTTTACTTTAAATGTTTCTCCGTAGTCCGATTTCACCTATAATATACAAGACTTAGGAATATTTCAATTTAAACCAGTATTTAAGATTGCTAAACCGCACGTTTCTAGAAAAGGAACCACCTACCATAATTATCTTTCTATTTGTTACGAAGGAAAATTGTAATATTCTGTATTTTTATTTAAAGGCCAAAGGTCACATTAGCTCGACGGAAATATGGCGTCGTCTTCCAGTTATAAAAGGATCGGAATACGTATTAAAAACAGTGTTGCCAGCGTTGCCAGATTGAAAATCTGAAATTATCGTATCTAGGCCAAAAAATTATCGTTTTTCCTGGAAAAATATCGTACATTTCTTTTTGGCGATAAATTTTAATTCATACATAAATGCGATGAATTTAGATGATTTTTTACTACAGGAGTTTTATTTCAGGGAAATAAACAAAATGTCTATTATCATTATTAACTAAACTTAATATGTTTAAAAATGTTTTAAAAAATGCGGTAATAGCTAGGAGTAATAAACTCACACTCTGGACTACGCGTACAGAAAACGTATATCATTAATTTTTAAGTAGAAAAGTTATATAAATTAATAATAAAATTATATATCGTTCGTAGGTTTTCAAAGAAATCTAAAGATTATAGTACATTATCGTACATTATAGTACGTTGAGGCAGAATTATCGAAATAATGGTACGATATCGTACGCCATGAAAATTATAGTACGCCCTAATTTTTTTTATTAAATTATCGCACTGTGCGATAATTATCGTACGTCTGGCAACGCTGAGTGTTGCCAATGTTCGGAAGTTGAAATTCCCATTGCTGGATAGTAAATTTATCCCAAATTCCCACATCCCTATTTAGCCCCGCCCCCAAAGAAAACTCAACGGAAAACATGACATAATTTTCAAAAAAAATTAAAAATTAACTTTTTAAAATGAAATTTTATTGAAATTACAACGTTTAAATATTTTGGTTGTTAGGCCTATGCATTGATTGATTGTAGTCTTAGGAGGCACCTCCTATATATTATTTATAAAACCCGGGATTCACGAAAATACAATGCTCTTGATAATTTTGGGCTTTCTATTGATAGTCAAATTAAAAAAACATAGGATAAATACCCGCAGACATAAAAATTCCCACAAAATCAACGCTTTTGAAGAAAAAATTACCTTTTCCCCACAGAGCCAAAATTGATCCCAAAAATTCCCACAATATGGGAAATTTCCCACAATCTGGCAACACTGATCCGTGGAGAATGATAACGTTGTCATTCAAACTTCTAGAACGCTCTGCTTAACCACTCTACTAAATAGATTTAAGAAACCCTGATTCGTTCATATGCTGAAGTTCTTGGATAACTTATAACGTTGTTCCTTAAAGTTTTAAGTTACATATCCATTTAAATATTAATAAGGTTAGAAAATAGCAAATGAGGTAAGTTAACTTCATTTGAGCCAAGACTTAAGGTCGAATTGATGCTGAGCTCTGCGTACCATTGAACTCGGGTGTAAACCAGCATTACATTGGGAATAGTACCGCTAGAATTACATAGGCGCGTTCGGGAGTTGTGGTTTCACGAAACAAATTCAGAAATTTCGAGTCGGCACACTCATCCGTCAACTCTATCATTATATGGTGGCGCCTAGGAGCAACAAACACAGCACCCCACGCAAGGAGAACGCAACACATCAAAAGTCGTTCTTTTTCTTGTGTACATTTTTCATTGGCTAGACGTTTTAGCGCCTGTTGTCATCGGAAGGGGAAAATTCGGAAATTGTCAACCCCTTTTCCGTAAAACGTTCAGCGTAAAGGTTCATCCAATGAAATTTGTACACAACACTGCCTTAGCGTGATTAAAGGCTAGCTGCGTTCTCCTTGTGTTTGTTGCTCCTAGATGGCGCGATCTATCACTCGTATGTCTTAACTTAAAAAAATATAAAATATAGTTCTTGCCCCTAACAGCGGATGGCGCCACCGACAAATGATAGAGTTCTCAATTTTGAAAAATTTGTTTCGCGAAACTCAGATTGAAACTGTATTTATAGAGGTACTATTTGCAATTCAATGGTAAACCAGCTCCTTTTCGATGGGATTCGTCAGTCCTAGTCAGACATGTTCCGTAAACGTCGAGACAGGAAATGAAATAAGGCACAAGCGCCATCTATGAATATTAATATTGTTTATTTTTGGTCTGTTCAGTTTGCGGCGTAAAATATTAAATCGCAAAATTAATAAATATTCGAAAACGAGGGCGGTTCAGCGAGACTTATTGATCTCGCGTTCGAATAAATTGATAAAAGTTTGACGTGCCAAAATTAGCATACCAGCAAACTGCATTTCTATAAACATTCATTACGGTGACCATTCTAAATACGTACCGCCCTTATGACCCTAACTTAAACAAAGCCGAAACAGACGCCAACATAGGCGTATCTTCATTAGGGACAAATTTCAAATGGGAGGACTTAGGCGACCCTGAAGGACTATTGAGCCAGGGAGATTTAGGGTAGCTCTCTGGAAATCCACTTAGCAGTGAAAAATGTTATTGGGGAACGGAGCACGTATTTCGCGGAGGTTTATTTAACGAACCACACCGGCCGCCAAAACCAAAGTTATTAAAATCTTCAAAAGGTAACTTGGGCGACGAAAGCCCGCCATAGGTTCAATTCAAAAGCAATTCCACGCCCTGGATTTCCCCGAAAATTGGGGATGCGGCGATTGCCCCGATTAATTCCGCCCTCCCCCACTCTTCTCGCCCCTTACGAAGGGTCCTCTTGGCTCGTTAATTAGGTTAATTTCGGTGTGTGAGAGAAAGAGAGTATGCCCAAGTTCGTACGATGCCCCCCCTTGTAAACTTTCAGAAAACCCTAAAAGAGACTTCAATCACTTCTAGATTGTCGCAGTCTTTACCCCCCTCGCCGATTTCAACCCTACAGTTTACTGATCCATCGAATTACCGCGATGGATAAAATTAAAAGAAGACTGAGCTCCCCCATCAAAAAAAAAAATACTTTTAGTAAAAAAACAAAAAAGTAGGTCACACTTTTTTGTTCACATTCGGATGTCATGTACGAGGATTAGCTGATTGTAAGAAACTTTAGGTGTAATGGTCTTGATATGAGGAGCGTTTGAAAAAAGATTCAAAACAACAGTGCCGTTGATAGGAAATATTAGTGTTGTTAATTTTCCGGAAATATAAAATGCGGAAAAATTTTCCGAATTTCCGCAAATCGGAAAAATAAAATATTGAAACATAAATTAATTTTTAAGGGGTTTTAATGTTTTTAACTTTTTATCGATATAAAACGTCTAATAACAGTAAACATGCTACAAAACATTAATAGTGTTATATTGTTAATCAGTTTAAACTAGTCTAGAGGTTTAGATTTACTTTTAGATTCGAAAATATCAGGTGAAAATGCAAACAATATTAGACTAATCATGGAATGAAAACTATTTTTTTTATTTTTTCGGATAAATACGGGAACTTTTCCAGAAAAAAGGCCTCGGGAATTTTTTCTGACTTACAACACTAGTAAATATGATATAATTAAAACACATAAATGAAATTATAAATATTTTCTTTAATAAATGAATTGTTTTATTATAATTTAAAACGGAATTAACCGAACTAAATCGCAGGGTTTGTCAAAAATCAATAGAATTTAAACTGAGGGGACAATTATTCCTCTTTATCAAATGGCAGACCAGGACGCCCATATGGACGATATGGCTCGTGAAAAATCGTGAAAAAAGAGGGGGGGAATTTCCGATTAAAAGGTCATTCCTTTCACGATGTAATGGGAACAGATTCTTCATTACCAAAACGTTGAAAACCCGGGAAGGGGGGGGGGGCGCTAAGTGGGGGATGGAAAAGACACCGGCTCTGCGTCATCGTCGCGTGGGAGCCAAGAACTCAACTTGGCCTGCTGGAGTTCAGGACTGCGCGGGAGAATAATTTTTAACGCCACGGATGACGAGAAGCCCAAGAGTGGAGATGAAGGTGAGGATGACGAAGGGTGGGATGGGCGCCGCTTATGAAATAGCCGCCTCCGCCCTTTTGGAAAAGAGTTCCCCGCTCGTATCAAGAGCGGGTTAATGATGATGAGGTACAGTAATTACTGGTAACCCCTTTAGCATCCCCTCTTTTCCCCTCTCATGGTGACTCCATCCCGTTGGCTTGGTTTAATAAAGTCGTAACTTGAAAATTTTACTTTTGAGAATTTCAACTTTACAGTTTTAGAACCGTATACTAAATCAGGTATTTTAGATAAGTATAAAATAGAAACTATTTTAGAGTATAATATATATGAAAAACAAGTTGTAATGAGTTAAAAACTAAAATCGAATGTTAAAATAGAAAATATCAAGTTACTACTTTTTAAATCCAGTTGTTTAGATCAATAATATCGTAACTTGAAGTTTCTACTTTTTTAAATCCAGTTGTTTAGATCAATAATATCGTAACTTGAAGTTTCTACTTTTTTAAACCCAGTTGTTTAGATCAATAATATCGTAACTTGAAGTTACTACTTTTTTAAACCCAGTTGTTTAGATCAATAATATCGTAACTTGAAGTTTCTACTTTTTTAAATCCAGTTGTTTAGATCAATAATATCGTAACTTGAAGTTACTACTTTTTTAAACCCAGTTGTTTAGATCAATAATATCGTAACTTGAAGTTACTACTTTTTTAAACCCAGTTGTTTAGATTAATAAAATCGTAACTTGAAGTTACTACTTTTTTAAACCCAGTTGTTTAGATCAATAATATCGTAACTTGAAGTTACTACTTTTTTAAACCCAGTTGTTTAGATCAATAATATCGTAACTTGAAGTTACTACTTTTTTAAACCCAGTTGTTTAGATTAATAAAATCGTAACTTGAAGTTACTACTTTTTTAAACCCAGTTGTTTAGATCAATAATATCGTAACTTGAAGTTACTACTTTTTTAAACCCAGTTGTTTAGATCAAGAATATCGTAACTTGAAGTTACTACTTTTTTAAACCCAGTTGTTTAGATCAAGAATATCGTAACTTGAAGTTACTACTTTTTTAAATCCAGTTGTTTAGATCAAGAATATCGTAACTTGAAGTTACTACTTTTTTAAATCCAGTTGTTTAGATCAATAATATCGTAACTTGAAGTTACTACTTTTTTAAATCCAGTTGTTTAGATCAATAATATCGTAACTTGAAGTTTCTACTTTTTTAAATCCAGTTGTTTAGATCAATAATATCGTAACTTGAAGTTACTACTTTTTTAAATCCAGTTGTTTAGATCAATAATATCGTAACTTGAAGTTTCTACTTTTTTAAATCCAGTTGTTTAGATCAATAATATCGTAACTTGAAGTTTCTACTTTTTTAAATCCAGTTGTTTAGATCAAGAATATCGTAACTTGAAGTTACTACTTTTTTAAACCCAGTTGTTTAGATCAAGAATATCGTAACTTGAAGTTACTACTTTTTTAAACCCAGTTGTTTAGATCAATAATATCGTAACTTGAAGTTTCTACTTTTTTAAATCCAGTTGTTTAGATCAATAATATCGTAACTTGAAGTTACTACTTTTTTAAACCCAGTTGTTTAGATCAATAATATCGTAACTTGAAGTTACTACTTTTTTAAACCCAGTTGTTTAGATCAATAATATCGTAACTTGAAGTTTCTACTTTTTTAAATCCAGTTGTTTAGATCAATAATATCGTAACTTGAAGTTACTACTTTTTTAAACCCAGTTGTTTAGATCAAGAATATCGTAACTTGAAGTTACTACTTTTTTAAACCCAGTTGTTTAGATCAATAATATCGTAACTTGAAGTTTCTACTTTTTTAAATCCAGTTGTTTAGATCAATAATATCGTAACTTGAAGTTACTACTTTTTTAAATCCAGTTGTTTAGATCAATATTATCGTAACTTGAAGTTTCTACTTTTTTAAATCCAGTTGTTTAGATCAATAATATCGTAACTTGAAGTTACTACTTTTTTAAACCCAGTTGTTTAGATCAATAATATCGTAACTTGAAGTTACTACTTTTTTAAACCCAGTTGTTTAGATCAATAATATCGTAACTTGAAGTTTCTACTTTTTTAAACCCAGTTGTTTAGATCAATAATATCGTAACTTGAAGTTACTACTTTTTTAAACCCAGTTGTTTAGATCAAGAATATCGTAACTTGAAGTTACTACTTTTTTAAACCCAGTTGTTTAGATCAATAATATCGTAACTTGAAGTTTCTACTTTTTTAAATCCAGTTGTTTAGATCAATAATATCGTAACTTGAAGTTACTACTTTTTTAAACCCAGTTGTTTAGATCAATAATATCGTAACTTGAAGTTACTACTTTTTTACATTAGAAAATGTCCTCAGTAGAGTTACGACTTTATTAAACCAAGGCAACGATCCCTCCTCGCTTTCTCGTCCTGAAAAGAAACGTCCTTCCGGTCTCTAGGTACTGCTGGTATCAAGGCTCTTTCCTAATTTGCATTTTTTTCCCGTACATCCACAGACTGGACGCCAAGAGGTTTTTTTTTCTCCAAAGCATTTTGGTTCCCTTCCGTTTCGAATCAAACGCCGAGTGACGACAATTTGTTTCTGGTCTAAATACGCTCAAAAGCGCTTGTTTTTTTTGTAACGAAACGAAAACTGCCATAATTGCTATTTATAAAAATTAAGAGGCGCCGAAAGTCGTATTTAATAAAAGTGGGAAACGAAATTTCGCGTCTCGTGTTTAATTAAGCCGCTCAAAATTAATTGTGACAGAAAAATGTATCAAACTCTCACTCAGGATAAAAAATATTATTTTCATGGTACCACCAAAAACGCGTACAAGGGACTAAGAACTATGAAAATATTAAGTACTGGCGTCCTCTAGATCATATAGTTGTGGAAAATGGAATGTTTAAATTACAATTTATTAATATTATTTATTGTTATTATTCTAATTTTTTAATTATAAATGATAGTACTTCAGTCAGCGAATGAAAGTTAAATCAAAATGAGTAATGACCAAATATCATAAAAATGACTAAATACCATAAAAATTACCATATTTCATAGAAATCACCAAATTTCATAAAAATCACCAATTTCATAAAAATTACCAATTTCATAAAAATTACCAATTTCATAAAAATTACCAATTTCATAAAACTAACCAATTTCATAAAAATTACCAATTTCATAAATGTTAGAAAATTTCTTTATTATTTTATCTAGAATAGAAATAAAGCTACCTTTGTTAATGAGTGCGGTTAGTTAAAGATTTCCAATATTGGCTGCGAAATGTTCACGGAACCATAATCACGATTGACGATGTAAAATATAAAAAATAAACTAAGAAGGGATATTTTCTTATTTTTAAACTAAGTTTTGCAATGGCACTCACGAAGAGTAAAAAACGGTTAATTAAAGTAGAAAGATAAATCATTCGAAAACATTTCGTTTTTGAAAAAAGGGGTTTCAAAGTCTTTAAAACGTAGGAATTTAAATTGCATCTGGCCTTTTCAATTGATCTTTTTCCCTTGAAATCTAGCCCAATTCTGCAGCTTTCAAATAAACATTTGGCTTCAATTGCAATCGACACTTACTCCAACCTAACCAAACCTAACCAAACCTAACCTAATATCACCTATCCCTAAATAACCAAACCCAACCCAACCCAACCTAAAAAATCTTAAATATCCCAAAATAACAAAAACTAAGGTTAACTAACCCAAAATAACCAAACCCAACCCTACACAACCTAAAAAACCTTAATATTCCCTGAATAACAAAAACTATGGTTAGCAGTTAACTATAACAAAATAACCGAACCTAAACTTACTTATCCCAAAATAACTAAACCCAACCCATTCCAACCTAACCCAAGCTAACCTTACCTTAAATATCTCAAAATAACCCGACATAACATAGACTAAAATATCACAAAATAACCCAACCTAACCTAACCATAAATATCCCAAAATAACCCAACCTAACCTAACCATAAATATACCAAAAATGATCCAACCCAACCTAACCATAAATATCCCAAAATAACCCAACCTAACCTAACCATAAATATCCCAAAATTATCCAACCTAACATAACCTTAAATATCACAAAATAACCCAACATTATTTTACCTATTCCAAAAAAACCAACCTAACCTTACCTATCCCAAAATAAACCAACCTAACCTTACCTATCCCATAATAACCCAAACTATAGCAAACCAAGTCAACCGAACCCGATCCAACCTGACCCAACCCAACCTAAAGTAATCTTACCTAACCTAACCTAACCTAAACTAACCTGACCTAAACAGACCGAAGCTAACCAAAACTAACCTAAATTAACCTTACCTAAACCGACCAAAGCTAACCAAAACTAACCTAAGTTAACCTTAAATAACCTAACCTAACTTATCCGAAACTGCTATATTTTCAAAACGTGGCCGGAAATTTATTAGGGTATTTCCCTGACAATATTACGAATGAACATGTGTCTAAATAGATACGTCACTGTGGAATATAGAAATTAGAATTTTAATAACAGCCTGATATATTTTTTACAATAAATTTAACTTAACTCTTATCCAATGTCGTAGCGTAGAGTGATTTTTTTGGGGAAAGTACTTTTAGACAAAACGTCGGGGGAACTTCCCCTTGCCCTTATGGCTACACCCCTGTGTCGTGTAATACAATCATTTTACGTAGAGCAGAAATATCCTGGCCTTATTAAATTAATATTATTAGAGATTTCGAATATAGGCCGTGAAGTATACATCGAACCCAAATCAGACCTCACGATGTTAAATATAAAAATTTTACTAAGTAGGGATATTTAGGGGGCTTCAATGCGTTAGACTTGATTGATATTGAAGAGGTGGAGCATTCTATCAGAGCGTGAGGTGGACTGGGGGAAAACCTCAATTAAAAACCACTAGTTACGCAATAAAAATGATTTAATTAAAATTATTAAAATAAAATTCTCCCTAAGTTGAAATAAACACATTTTTGGATTACTATCTATAAAGTTTAAAAATTAAAATGTGTAGATTTATTTACTTATTTATGAATTAAAAGAGACTTAAAACGGTTTTAAATTCACAATTTATTTATTTACAAAATCCAACGTTTCGGAGGAACTCTTCCTCCTTCTTCTTGGATTTTTACAAGTCGGACAATATTTATTTACGAACTATATTTATCTGGTATTATAGTTTTAGTAAGCTACTATATCGCTGACCTAAAGGTCATGAAAGCCAAATAACCTAATTTTGATAAAAAATAAATAATAATTGCCATAATAATCCAATAATTCAAATATACCGAATAAACTTAATTAACTATAGTCATCTAATATATAAATATGATTGTTTGTATATATATATATATATATATATATATATATATATATATATATATATATATATATATATATATATATATATATATATATATATATATATATATATATATATATATATATATATATATATATATATATATATGTATGTTTGGGTATTAGCCTAGCTGATTATTATTACGGTTGGCAAAAAAACTTTAATTAATTGAATTAATTTAATACTTAGGTATATCCGCTATATACAAGATACTACACTTTGATCTTAGCCAAAAGACCGAGTTTCTTAGTTCTTTAGGCATACTCACGAAAAAGCTTAGATTATTGCAATTTTGTTTAAATGCTTCTTCTATAGATTTTCCTACTGAACGCGATGGAGTTACGTCCATGACAAATATTTTCTTGGAATTCTTTGGTTTATTTGTACAAGAAATATCAACGTGTAATTGTAGTACGTAAAGAAATCTAAGTGGTTAAGTAGTCATCGTAAAACGTTTAAGAATTTTCATAAGAAGAGATACTACACCTTAAAATGAAAAAATTTCATATTTCCCCTGGAAATACCGGGTATCCCAGTTAATTATAATATAGAAATTATCGTTTTCATTTTCGAAATTTATTTCCAAAGTCACGTATCTCGACATACACGGTCTTTGCTCTCAGGGCACCTCTGCACTATTTATATTTTACGTCTCCAAGAGATATATTATATCATGTATATATTTGTACGAAAATCAGGAATTCATTTACAAAAACGGGAAAAATTTAACGTTTATTAATTCAGTCATGAGCAATTGGAAGAAATTTATAATGCATATAGCTCAATTATTGCAGGAGGTATTTGTAAGAGTTTAGCCTTCCCTACCCCTCCGAGACGTCAAGAAGGAATTCATTATATTTCCGAGGGTCTAATGTAAGAGATATATATAAAGAAAGACGTATTAAATTACGAGCGTTTGGTGCCAAATGTTTGGCGAGAAAAACACATATCGCGAGAGATTTTTGCACACGCGAACCAAATAAATCAAAGGAAAAGTAGCCGGCCGCTTGGTGGTCTCTCGTGCGCTTATAAATTATTCGTCAGCCCATAATTGCAGCTGCTAATATTCCTTTTTTCCCACTGTCTTATTTATAACTTAACAAGTAGAGAGAAAATATTGTGTGGGAAAAAAACAGGGCAAAGCTTTCTCCCGGCTGATACACTCGTTCTGTTTTCTTATAAAACGTCCTAGACTGAAGTATATATGGGAAAATTGTTTGGGAAATATGCACGGTCAATGGTATTATTGTCAATGCGTTTTTCGAAGTTTAACTTTTTTCTGTACGGATTTTTCAAGCTTATTTTTGTAGATATATTTACGTTATGAAATGGTTTTTTTTGTCTCTGGCGTATCTTTCGATATAAATTGTGTGTTATCGAACGGGTAATTCATACTAATCGAGCACGGTTTAAACTAAATATTTTTTAATAAAACGTTAATCTTGGACAACTAAGCTACGGGATCCAAATATAGATGGCGCACTTGGGTCATATCATATATCATATATTTTTTATTGTATTTTGGTTTTCTTAGATATTAGAGGGCCAAGACTTCGTACGACTTATAGCCCTCTTTTTACAAATATATCATAAAATAACAACAGATGTAAAAAACGATTAGTAAAATATTTTAAAAATTTTTGTTAATAAACCTTAACAGAATTTCTTGAAATTTTAATTATAATTTAACATTTCTCTTGAGAGCGACGTTTGTAGTGCCACTGTGTTCGATATTGGAAAGATTTCCACCCAAATATAAAAAATATAAGCGGATAATGTTAATCTTAATATCTGTAGCACGTCAATTAACGTTTTTGCACTGGTGCTCTGAATTTGGGTGGAAACGTTTCACGATTTTCTCAGTAGGAGCGCTGTTGGGCGATGCAATTTGGCTTTTCAGTTTTATAGAGCAATGTAGTGGACAACTTGAGAAGGTTGTATACTATTGGACCGAATCCCGTTTGACCGAATCCCATTGAACCGGAAAGTATTTTCGTTTATAGCCCAACATGGCGGGATTCAGTTGAATGGGAAATTTAAATCTGGTTCGTTTTCACTTCGGGTAGGTTAGTTCAGGTTGGGTTGGGTTGGGTTAGGTTAGGTTAGGTTAGGTTAGGTTGGGTTAGGTTAGATATGGTAGGCAACTATTTAACGTCGGGTCTTATCAAGGTTATTTTCCAAAATTAAACCCGGAAAATATCAAATTTCAAGGGAAAAAGGTCTAAAAATACACGTCGGTACGAAATAATAAATATTTAAGACATAGTTTAGTCCAAATTAGACGTAACCTACGATATATAAAAATGTATCACTAACGGTATATTGAATGAAAACCGCGCAAAACGCGGTTTTCGGTCGATTGGAATTCGGTTGAATGGTACATTCGGACGAATGGGATTTCGGTCCAATGATCTACAATCCTTGAGAAGGGGATATTTGGGTCTGCTTGGTAGACGACTTGTTCACAAAGCGTCTTTAAAATTAAGCAGTTCTTTTAGTTTCTCGCGTTGACCACTACGTAGCTTAATGAAAATTGTAAATTTATGTTAATATGAACAATGGGATATTGGCTTATGTCTAGTAGCATAAGTAAAATAATAACAATAAGTATGACAATTAACGAGATTTACGACCAAACTGATATTCATAGTTATTGCGTAATCACGATGTTTTCTCAGCACAGAGCCCTCTAGTGTCTAAAATATGCGAGACTTCCGCTAAGCCGAAATATCTGTTTTCCGATAGATAGGCGGAATATTAGGCTAAAATGATAAAAATTAAAAAAGTTTTTTTCGGCGCCACGAGCTTATGTTTTTTTTATCACGCGTGCTTAAAGTTTTATCAAAAAGTAGTCATCCAAAACGGTAAGTCGCGAGTCCAAGTCACAGCTTGAAGAGAGTATCAGTGCCGAAAAAAGGTTCGGTTAGAAAATTAGCATTAAAGCAATAGGAAGTGGCATACTTATTGTTATTATGTTACATATGCTAGTAGCTTAATTGTTCAAGGTTACATAGCGAACTAAAAGTTAGTTTTTTGTCAATAAAAATAAAGAAATTTGGTACAATTATATGGTCAATGAGGCAGATAATCATCTGAAATTTAAATCGAGTATTTTTGACAATTATTTAGCGAAATATAACAATTTTAATAACTAAAATAAAACCAATTTAAAGTTTTATCATCGACTAATGTGGCATTTCTGAGTGATAGAACCTTTAAAAGTCCGGGTGAAACAATATGGGATCGAAACTTCGCCAACTTCAACAGGGACCAAATCGAAGACAGGGCGAGAGAGGTCCCCAAGTCGGTCGGAGCACCTCAACCTATTTACTAGATTTTGAGTGACGTTTCGTGCTCGTAGCGCTCAAAACGCGTGCTTCGCGGGAAAGGGTACAGAGAGTCCATAGAGAGAGAGAGAGAGAAAAGGGGTTTGAAAAGGTCGTCACCCCTTCTAGTCACGTCTCAGAGAGGCGCCAGAGGGACCCGCTACACTGGCTTTTAGTTCGTCAGTTATTCGATAGGGGGCGTCCCTCGATTGGCCTTTAAATGACAGACTTAAAACGTCCGTCGGGATTAAAGAAAGAAAATTGAAAAATTTCGGGGCTCCGTTTGATTAAATTTGAGCTTAAGGAAGAAGCTAGTGCGAGACGGAAGAGAGGGGAGTGGTGGGCCGGATCTTTTGTTAAAGTTGGCACGTAGAAGAAATATCTGTCGAATTAGCGAACTGCGATAATTATCCTGCGGGCGAGCGAGACGAGCCTTTCGTCACGAACCACCCTTTCTTTGGAGCGAACCTCTTTTAGCCAGATGAGAAAGATGCCCCTAGCCCACCTCATCCCCCTCTCAATTATCACCCATTGCTTCGCCATTGACCATTTCTTTTTTCCATTTTATTACATTACAGAAAGATTCGTTGCTAAAATCTTTCCACCTTTTCTTTTTCACTCTCCACCGAACCTATTACGGAAATCTTTCGAGCTTTTACAATATGTATGAATGAATTTGCCTATTTCATTATTTAAGAAGTCTTAAAGAGACGCTGATGCTTTTAAAATGAGAAAAGAAATTTGTCGAAATGATTTTATGATAAATTTAAGTATCGCGCTCAATCATAATCGATGATAAGAAATCGTTGGGAATTTAAATAAATTTAACGAATTTTGAGAAGTGATAAATATTAAAATTAAAATTTTAACAGAAGAATATTAGTTACGTAATAAAATGACTTCAATTAAAATAATTAAAATGATGACTAGTTATTTTTTAATTGGAGTAATTTTACTTCGTAAATAAAGTTGATTTTAATCATTGGAAATTTAATTAAATCTAACGAATTTTGAAAAGTGATAAATATTAAAATTAAAATTTTAACAGAAGAATATTAAATAAATTAATTGGAATTAGTTTTTAAAGTTATGTAAAACTCATGACTTTAAGTATTAATTATTTTTAATAAAATATATTTCAAGTTAACATTATACTAAATGAATAAACAATTAAAAACCACTTTAGTTACGTAATAAAATGACTTCAATTAAAATAATTAAAATGATGACTAGTTATTTTTTAATTGGAGTAATTTTACTTCGTAAATAAAGTTGATTTTAATCATTGGAAATTTAATTAAATCTAACGAATTTTGAAATGTGATAAATATTAAGATTAAAATTTTAACAGAAGAATATTAAATAAATTAATTGGCACCTGTTTTTTAAGTTATGTAAAACTCATGACTTTAAGTATTAATTATTTTTAATAAAATGTATTTAAAGTTAATATTAAACTAAATGAATAAACAATTAAAAACCACTTTAGTTACGTAATAAAATGACTTCAATTAAAATAATTAAAATGATGACTAGTTATTTTTTAATTGGAGTAATTTTACTACGTAAATTAAGTTGATTTTAATTGTTTAATCATTACCAAATACGTAAGAAGCCGTCCATTTTTAATAACATTATGCTAAATTTTAAAATAGTGTTGTAATTCGGAAAATTTAAAAGGTTTTAATTCCATGATTAGTCTAATATATTATTTGCAAATTTAAATAAAGCGGCATTTTCGCCTCATTTTGTCGAATCTAAAAGTAAAACTAAACCTCTAGACAATTTTAAACTGATTTGTATGTAATATGTTTACTGATATTAGACATTTTATATCGATAAAAAGTTAAAAACATTAAAAACCCTTAAAAAGTAATTTATGTTTCAATTTTTTATTTTTCAGATTTGCGGAAAATTTTCTGGAATATTTTCCGCATTTTATTTTTTCCGGAAGATTAACAACACTATTTTAAAATAAATTTTAATAAAGGTTTTTACTAATTGTGAGCTTTTGATTCCGTAAAAAATTTAGTCTAGTTTGAAAAAGGTCGTAAATAATTAACGTAATTCGAATCAGCAGTATGTACACATACTTTCCACTTTTTACCTGGTAAAAACTAGGTGTGTCAAAGTTGAGAAATGCTCCGTTACGCGCTAGTGGAAACGGTGCTTTGCAAATGATTCGCATTACAGCGAGCTAATATCGACAAGCTATAAATTGCGGTTATAATATTAATTGATTCAGCTCATGTATACATAGGTATCCCCACTACTGTCATAAATATGCGCCCAGCGATTGTAGTTTAAATGATATACATAAGGTATAAATGGCAGCAGCGTTCCCATGAGAAAAGTGTGCAAAAGGGAATTATTAACTAAGATGTAAAATTAAAAACGAGACGTAAAAAACGGTTTAGAATAATAAAATAAAGTAAAGTAAAATAAAATACACAAAATAAAATAAAATACACAAAATAAAATAGAGTAAAGTAAAGTAAAATAAAATACACAAAATAAAAGTAAGTAAAGTAAAATCAAATCAAATACACAAAATAAAATTAAGTAAAGTAAAATCAAATCAAATACACAAAATAAAATTAAGTAAAGTAAAATCAAATCAAATACACAAAATAAAATTAAGTAAAGTAAAATCAAATCAAATACACAAAATAAAATTAAGTAAAGTAAAATCAAATAAAATAAATAAAATAAAATAAAGTAAAGTAAAGTAAAGTAAAATAAAATAAAATAAAATACACAAAATAAAATATAAAATGTAAAATATAAAATATAAAATATAAAATATAAAATATAAAATATAAAATATAAAATATAAAATATAAAATATAAAATATAAAATATAAAATATAAAATATAAAATATAAAATATAAAATATAAAATATAAAATAAAATAATAAATATAAAATGTAAAATATAAAATAAAATAATAAATATAAAATGTAAAATATAAAATAAAATAATAAATATAAAATGTAAAATATAAAATAAAATAATAAATATAAAATGTAAAATATAAAATAAAATAATAAATATAAAATGTAAAACTTCAAACGTCAAATGTAAAATATAAATATATAAATTTATTTTTTAACGTTGAAAAAATATATTTGACACCAAGTCCTCTATTTTGTTGATGAGAACTTTGATCTGATCCAAATGACGAAGAAACTTATTATTCAATTTCAGAAAGATTGTCCAGTTAGTCAATGGCGATTTTTACGTTTCAAATTGGTTTCTCGAAAATATTATAAAATTTTATAATAGAAAATAAATACTATAAACGATACCGAATCGACCTTCAAAAGATATTTGAAATTTAGGCACCCCTGTTTGATACGCGATCATGAATTTTGTTGATTCAAAAAATAGTACACTTTAATTTTAGCCAAACGGTGAAGAAGCTAATTATTATTATCAAATATAAAAAAAATGTTTTATACGGAATCTATTTTGTACAAAACAAAAAATATTTGAGGTAAAATGTTTTGCTAAAATAAGATTTTAATAAGGGCACAAAATAACCCGTTTATTTCAATTATTTTCTACATCGTTGCTAAGAAACTAGACCTTTGATTCATTAGAAATTTCTTCCAAAACCCTAGCAAAATCGGCTCGTAGGGAATTAAATAAGACCCGCGCCACCTCTACAACGCGATGGTAGAGGTATAGATTTAAGAAGTGTCAAGATGTTGCCATCCTGATTTCGGGCCATTCCGACCCGGAGATCCAATAAGGAAGCAGCCATACATAAGACCTAACACTGCGGGCCTAGTTGAGAGAGCAAAGAGCGGGAAAAATAAGTAATATTCCTAAATTGGATAAAAATAAAAGAAATTTTTTGGCTTTCCCCACCGATACGGGTCTTTTCTACTCCTGGCTGAAAAAAGAACAAAGTTCCCTTTGTACAATTAGGTAAAAGTCGCAGCTAGCTCGCAAATTTCCACTTTTCCAGAGGCGAAAATCTCCGAAAACTTTTAAGCGTGAAAAATAAGCTTTTTCTTTTAGTCGACGCTGAAACGCGAAGCTTCGTAAATGCTCCAGGCGTCAACGTACATTCGCTTTATCCCATTCACTTGAAATTGGGCCGTACAAATTAGGTACAAGGGCTCAAAATTCTCCAAATATTTTCTGCGAGGTAAGGGGTTATTATTCTCTAAATATTTTCGGTTAAAAAACAAGTTTATTATCATATTATAGTTTTGCATGATCGTAATATTTTATAAATTTTCTCAATAGGTGGCGTTTATTCGATTTAAATATGTAATCTGATTCGTTATAAGTAGTTTTTGTGATTGGAAATTTGAAATTTATAAGTAAATATGTCGTAATTTCCAGGTAACTACCAAAACGCCCTTTAAGGAGCATACAATTTAAAGTGGATGTCAAAAGCATTATATTTAAAGAGTAGACTTCTAAATATAGAGCAAGTATATAAATACTCCGGTGTAAATTTTATTCATAAACATTTTACTGATGTTGTTAAGTCAATAGAGAATTTAAGCAAAGTGCTCTAGAAGTTTTAACAACAACTCGAGGATAAACATTCTTTAAAATCGGTTAAGCGAGCTTTCAGTTCGCCGGCTCACTTAATCAAGTATGTTTGAAATTTAATTTTAACAAATTGCACACCTTTCGCTAACCCAGGGTACACGAAGAATTAAAAACGTAGTGTGAACAATACTAAAACAGGAGTTATGTATGGGTATGAGTGTTTTCTAAATACACTTATTTGTTTCTTCGTGTGCCCGGGCTAACCGCAAATGTTTATCTTTGTATACTCGTACTTATTTCGTTAAATTAGTCTTAATTTTACAAGGCCTAAACGTATTTCAATTCAAACAAGTATTTAAGGTTTTTAATAAGTGGGCTGCTTGTTAAATAATAAGCTGTCATAAGCTCTGTCTAGATTTTTTTAGTCGGAAAATTATAATTTATTTTTAATTAAACACTACAAATATATTACGACGTGTCATGTAAGATCGACAGGTCATTTTGAAGTTGTTAAATATCCGACTAAGAAGTACAAATGTCTAAAATGTTCACAAGAATCCCGACGTTTTGTTGTTCAAACTTCTAGGTTGCTCTGCTTAACCTCTCAAACATTTTTGTTAAATACGGTAAGATCTGCTATTAGGTCGAATAATATTTTACGGCCACCGGTTTGCCAGACAACAAAAATCAAACTCGTTATTTTATGTCGAAGTTGAGCTATATAATGTCGAAGTTGAGCTATATAATGTATTATAAAATTAAATAACTGTTCTTGAAACTTATCAATCATGAAAATGTATTTAAAAAATTCTATATTTGAGTATTAGTTAAGATTGCTCAAATATATAAATCTTTATGTTATTTTTACTCGCGATTTTTAACACTTGTTTTGTTATTAACATTTTAATTTTATAATTCTGCTATTTTTAAATGTGATGGAATATTTGTAAAAGAGGGCTTTAAGTAGTTTTAAAACCTATTTACACGAAATCCAAACAAATGAAAACAGCGAATGAGACCCTTCTATTGCACGACGACTTAAGCCGAGTATAAAGTCAGCCATTCGTTGGTGGATTTCGTATTTTTGGCCGCTAGGAGCGTTGTTGATTCACCTTTAAACGTAAACTTAACTTGATTCCAGTGAAAGTTGAGAGCAGTTTCGAAGGAGCCCTAAAGAGAAAATGCTAAAACCTTTTCAAGAATTTGGGGCAATACATAATTCCCTCCCCTCATATTTCTAACCACGTGTGATACGCAGTGTGAAATACAGTCGTTTTTGAGGAATTATTCGACTAAAAGTATCCCCGCTTTGATAATGCTTTAATTTCTCATATCTACTAGAACGCCTTACGTGAATCTAGAACTACGTACCTCATTATTAAGAAATTATATTTGAATAAATATCCAAACTATAATGAAAATAGTTAATTTATAGCTCGGATATTGTTGTTTATATGTTAATTAAGGGTACATTTAAAAAATAAACACTAAATATGAAACAAGAAAGGTTTCAAGTGAGAAAACCTCTTCAGGGCGGGCACGCTTCCTCTAATAGAAGAACTGGGTGTTTCTACTATCGTTCTAGACTAGCGCCATGAGCGAGAAAAGAGAGAAGCTACGGCGCCCCCTACCAAACAAGGAGGGTTCAACTCCCTTTAAGTCCCAGCTCCCCGCAATTACTTCCCCAATGATAAAAACACTGTCTACTCCCTTTAAAGAATAAAAGCGCATATGCCACGAAAACAGCCATTAGATGGCGCGTTAAACATTTTCCCGATATCGACTCGGGTTAAAAGCCTCGCAGCTTGATCGTCGCGCGCGAGTAAAAATGATTGACATTAGCATTATCAGCGCTTGAGGGGTCAGAAAATCCTCTTCGATTGATACAAGCCGCTAAATTCGGAGCGGCGCCACTATTAAATCGAACACCTTATATTGGGGCTTTTGGCAACCCGCCCACCCGCGTTTCAAATGCTCGCGTCACCTCTTCGCTTTTTTCGCTCACTAATATATCGTGGTTTTCCCTGGCGGCTTAAAGAGTCATTATGCGTGTATTATATATTGTCAAGTCCAAAACTATTAGCGCGACATATCTAGCGGTTAAGGATAAAAAAACAACCGCTATTGGCGACTAAGGCTTCAAACGACTTACACGTGTCAGCTAGTACATTTTACCAAAAATGAATAAGAACAATTTAGGGAAATATAGGCAACCGTGTGTCATTCAGTGAAAAGAGCTTAGCTGAGTTGCAAAAATTAAAAATCAGAATTGATTTGAGTTTTTTTTTGTAACAGGAATGTTTTTACGAAATTCGAATAAATAAATATAAATTAACAGTAAAGTTCCCATTGAATAGATAGACACATCATATCTATTTAAATTTTGATGTAAATAGTCGAAAGTTCAAGTTGAGCATTTTTCGGCCTCCGCCGGAAATATAGTCCGATAAATAAAGTTATCTATGTTAAATATTACTATACTATTTAGTTAGCTGAAATTAATTTTTTGTGCTAAATTACGGTTTATTGTTATTCTTTGAATCGTCATTTTTCGGACTTAGTAAAGCATCATCGGGTTAATCAATCGATTCGCAAAGAACCGACTGAAACCTATTTTGAAGAATACCTAGAAGAGCAAAGATATTTAGTATTAATTAAACTAGGGTTTAAAGTTAAGTATTAAGTAAATTGTTATTTTTCTGAGCTATTTTCCCCTTATAACAATTCGAGCGAGCTTCGTTTCCATCTAGGAGCAACAAACACAGCACCCCACACAAGGAGAACACAACCCGTCAAAAGTCGTTAGACGCTTTAGCGCCTGCTGCCGTCGGAAGGGGAAAAATCGGAAATTGTCTTCCCCCCCCCCGCCCGTAAAACGTTCATCGTAAAGGCTCGTGGCGCTCGTCCAATAAAATTCGTACACCACCCTTCGTTAGCGTGTTTAAAGGCTAGCTGCGTTTTCCTTGTGTTTGTTGCTCCTAGGTTTCCATGGAAGCTGCCATCTTGTACCGAATTTTTAAATTAAAAAAACAACACTGCGTGGCGCTGCGCGTTGTCATAAATTTTGCGGCTAGTCCTGTAGTAGTTTGTTGATGGTCTAACACAAATACGAAGTAAGAGTTTCATTGCTTGGAAAAAAAATTCCTATTTTCATAAAAAATATTTTCCCACTTAAAAATTTGAATTTAAAGTGCCTCAACCACCGTCATTCGTAAAAACATCCGTTTCTACATTGAAAAGATCATGGCAACCTGGTTTTAAAAGATTTTACAACCAAGGACTAACGATTGGATTTTTCCGCATGAGATTGAGGGCAAAGTCCGTAAGTTGCGAGATAATTTTTTATCCATGGGTGCGCTTATTTGAAAATTGCGCCTTTGAAAACGGAAGAGGACTAAGGCCATCTATTGAGCAGATCATGAAGTTGGTTGTATACTTCATTAATGTTAAATGCCGACCGATTTAATTTTCCCGGGTAATATTGATCTCGAGTATTATTAAATGATAAAATAAAGCTTGAGGATTCGTCAATTGTTTAGGTTTCGATGTTTGGTTGATCGTTTTTATGAATCGTGTACTTTAGTAAACGAGTCATTATAGGCTGGTATCGTCCGTTGTGTAGATCATCAAGAGCGCTATACAACGGCAAATTGACGTGGCAACACAGGCTGAAGTATATTCATTTCACCACTGCGCGCATGCGTTTTTCGGCTTCCCGGCTAGAAATGAAATAAAAAAATATGGCCGAACGACGTCGAAAAAATACGAGCATTCAGGCAAAACGGGTTTAATTTCTAGTCAAAATTAAAAATAATTCATTAATAATACAAAATCTAGTTGCAAATGGAGTTTGTGCAATAAAATAATTAGGGATTTGACCTGTATGTAATTGTAATTTTGTTATTTCTGGCTATTTCGTTCTCAATTCATCGTTAGGACTTGTATGCTTTTGTATAAATAGGTACTTTGCTTTTTGTACATTTTATACAGAGAAGAGGACGGTGTTCGAAACTTGCTTTCGCAAATATCTCATATTAAATTTTTTCATTTTAATTTTACTTTCAGTTTGAACATTTTCTCTACTTTTTATATCAAATATTTTATATTACTTAAATTCCTCGAATTCATTATCTTGACATTTTAATTCATTTTGGGTCCCCAACGCCATCTCGTTACAAAAAAATTAGTAAGAATTTTGGAATTGCTGTATTTTTCATTTATAATTATTTATAATAGTATTTAATTTCAGTAGTATTTACAAAAATATTGTTAAAAATATTAAATTTCACTCTTTAAACTAAAATAACTACTAACAATAAACAATCTGAGCAAACCAGCACCTACACACGGGTACACGATTCATATTACAAAAATTTATTTTTGTTTCCTTGTTTTAAAACGTGTGTCAATCAAACAATATATCAGTACACTAATAAAGCCATGAAGATTGTCCTCTTTAGACTATGTGTGAAGACTATCCCTCCAACTTGGGTTCAATGCGAATAAATTGGGTTAATGCGAATAAATGGATAGGTTTTGGTAAATATAGGAAAATAGGGTTTATTGCTAATAAAATTGGGTAAATGCAAGTAAATTTCGGTAAATGCGAATATATTTGGCTAAATGCGAATAAATTTGGGTAAATGCGAATAAATTTAAGTAAATGCGAATAACTTGGGTTAATGTGAATATGTTTGGGTAAGTATAGGGAAATTAAGTAAAATTTGGCCAAATATTGCGAAATTAAGGTAAATTTTGCTAAATATTGGGAAATTAAGGTAAATTTGGCTAAATACATTGAAATTAAGTTAAATTTGGCCAAATATTGGGAAATTAAGGTAAATTTTGCTAAATATTGGGAAATTAAGGTAAATTTGACTAAATATATTGAAATTAAGTTAAATTTGGCCAAATATTGGCAAATTAAGGTAAATTTTGCTAAATATTGGGAAATTAAGGTAAATTTGGCTAAATATTAGGAAATTAAGGTAAATTTGGCTACATATTGGGGAATTAAGGTAAATTTGGCTAAATATTGGGAAATTGAAACTTGATAAACAAACAAAACAGGACTATAAGTCGCCAGAAGACTAGGCCCTTGTACCCAAATAATTATATATTATACGTAAATAAAAATATTTTGAATTTGAATTTGATTTTGAATTAAGATAAATTTGGCTAAATATTGGGAAATTAAGATAAATTTGGCTAAATATTGGGAAATTAAGATAAATTTGACCAAATATTGGGAAATTAAGGTAAATTGGGCTAAATATAGGGAAATTAAGGTAAATTTGGCTAAATATTGCGAAATTAAGATAAATTTGGCTAAATATTGGGAAATTAAGGTAAATTTGGCTAAATATTAGGAAATTAAGGTAAATTTGGCTACATATTGGGAAATTAAGGTAAATTTGGCTACATATTGGGAAATTAAGGTAAATTTGGCTAAATATTGGGAAATTGAAACTTGATAAACAAACAAAACAGGGCTATAAGTCGCAAGAAGACTTGGCCCTTGTACCCCAATAATTATATATTATACGTAAATAAAAATATTTTGAATTTGAATTTGATTTTGAATTGAGATAAATTTGGCTAAATATTGGGAAATTAAGATAAATTTGGCTAAATATTGGGAAATTAAGGTAAATTTGGCTAAATATTGGGAAATTAAGGTAAATTTGGATAAATAATGAGAAATTAAGGTAAATTTGGCTAAATATTGGGAAACTAAGGTAAATTTTGCTAAATATTGGGAAATTAAGGTAAATTTGGCTAAATATAGGGAAATTTGGGTCAATGCGAATAAATGTGGGTTAAGGCGAATAAATAATAATAATAATAATAATTTAAGCTAATACCCAAAGCACCACCTTAGGCCTAAGTCATCAAGCGACTTTTAAAGCCAATAATTCAGGTGGCCGGGTTAGTATGCGTAGGAGGGTGGTGGCAACCCCTTCAAGCCTCGCGAGCTAACAGCTCCCTACACTCACTATTACCGTTAACCAATAAAGTTGGTCAATTCGAATTAATTTGGGTAAATGATAATAAATTTTGGGTAAATGCGCAAAAATTTGGTTCAATGCGAATAAATACCCAAATTTATTCGCATTCACGTAAATGCATTCGCATTTTCCCAAATTTAATCATATTTACCCAAATTTATTCGCATGTACTCAAATTTATTCGCATTTACCCAAAATTAGTAGCAATTACCCAAATTTATTCACAATTACCCAAAATTAGTAGCATTTACCCAAATTTATTCACAATTACCCAATTAACTCTATATTTACCCTAATTTCTTTATATTTACAAAAAATCTCCATATTTACCCGAACTTATTCACATAAGCGCTATTTATTTGCATTTACCCATATTTATTCGAAATTACCCAATTTACCCTATATTTACTATAATTTCCCTAAATTTACAAAAAAATCTATATTTACCCGAACTTATTCGCATTAACCCAATTTATTAGCAATAGCCCCTTTTCCGTATATTTACCCAAATTTTCCTATAATTACCTTAGTCTATTAGCATTCATCACATTTATAAAAAATTTCCTTAATTTATTCTTTTTTATTTAATGTTAGTAGAATCTACCCAAAATTACTTGCATTTACCCCAAATGACATGAATTCGACCATTAATTCATAATTTTGTTCATTTGAGTTATTTATTGTAGAAACAATTTTTTTAATTATTTACAGCAGTGATTTTCCCTTGTTATATCACGTAAAGAAATTTACAAACTGAGTTGTCAAAAACAATTTCGGTTCCCATAGCAAAACCGAAGCCCATTGAAAATGTTCCTCTGAAAATATTTCAAGTGACATGAAGGTCGACTAGATCCCCGGAGTTTGAACCAAATCGGTTAGATTCATCTCCGGTCGTCTTCTTGTTAAAATTTCAAAATCTTAAGTTTTTAAGAATCTTACAAAACCACTTGAGAGCGTATGTAATCAATCTATTTATAAAAGAGTTTCGATATCGATATCTGCTGAACGTGACCAAATTTAAAATTTAAAAATATTTCAACTTTTTTGAAGGCCTTTTTGGACCCCTGGGTCTTGCGCAACTGTAGCACCTGCCACAATCTATTTAAGGGATCATCTCCCCAACAAACCACCAAGCCTAAAATGTCAAAGGTTATTGGAACCCTTTGGGCTGCAGAGCCGTATGAAGCGAGTTTTCACCCGGGGTTCAAAATAATATGCGCCCCTAAAAAAACCAAAGGAGACTTTTAATTGCTTTAGTCCCATTCGACCGAAATCCCATTCGACCGAAGGCGGTTTTTGAGGTGTCCCATTCGACCGAATTCCGCCGAAACGTGCGATTTTTATGTGTCCCATTCGACCGAACGCTTTTATGTGTCCCATTCGACCGAACGCTGCTATATAAATTGGCTTTTGCTATGTTTTCAATTTAGTTACTGAAGTCGTTTGCAATGGAGCGGATAGCTAATAAAGGAGGGTATTTATACATGAATAATAATTATTTATTCCGTCTTAATCTCAAAATGAAGTAGTGTCACTCTCCCTACTAGATGCAGTGGCTATGAATTTAGCTATGCCATTTTAATATCTTTGTACTATGCATTTATTTGAAAATAAAATGGAATGAGTATGAATTATATTTTTATCTTCACCTAGTCAAGAAAAGTAACTGAACCAAAACTGAAATAGTAAACTTAACCAACTCTAACCTAACCTAACCTTAACATAGATCTTCGATAGTACATACCTTATAAATAAAATACCAAATCACCCCGCCAATTGGGCTACATTTTAAAATTCTTTCGGTCGAATGGGATTCGGTCGAGTGGGATTTCGGTCGAATGGGAATAAACGTTTTAATTTGGTTTCGAAGTCAGGTACTCTTCAAAATTGTTAGAATAATAATCGTAAAGCAAAACAGTGTTCAAATGTTTAGTTTTTATTGCACACGGTATAAATAAAATAACATGATCGCAGAATGATTTCGGAATTTATTCCTTTATACCAACACCAATTAAACGCTAAATTATTAGACGGCTCCATATCACACCAGCGTTTGAAAAAATTTGGTTCGAATATACCACGTGGTATAGCGGATACGACATCAAACCCCGGTATGTCCCTTTAATAGATCGCTTCACTTGATTTTAATGACGAGTTATACAGCACTAAATATCATTTTTTTGTAAACCTTAAAAATAATTAAATTCTTATTCTGATTCTGTTTCTGATTCTAAATAGTATCTCGGGCATTCTTGTTCCTACCCAGCAAACACAAACACGTCCTATGGACATCCGATAGACGTCATATAGCTCCGCAGTCAGCGCTAGGCTAGTAATTAAGTTCCTTATTTACTTTGTATATTTCTTATATTAAATAATGTTAATAGAATAAAGTTTCGTTATTTATGAACACTACAATTCCAAATTACGTTTTCGCGCTTTCGTTTCAGCACAATAGGATTTTAAATAAATCCTCTTCAAGGAAATCGCCAAGATACTTACAAAAGACAGAAAATTAAAGTTACTGTTTATATAGTGCTTGTTGAAATAATGAAATTTTTCACCTATAAACAGAATTTTAATTTTATGATTTCGCTAAGCCTTAATATGTCAAAAAAGCTACCTGGTTAAAAGGAAACAACGTACAGATGAAAAAAACAAGCATTATATAAATGTAACTTGCAAATATTACTTCTTGGCAATTTCCTTGAAGATGTTTTATTGAAGCGCCTTTTCGCGGGACCCCAAACCCAGTGGGCATTACTTTTCAATGGTTTCGGTGGAAATGGAAAAAATGGCGTCAAAATAGACCATCGTATCCCGAAACCAATTTTAATTATTGGGGGTCCGCCAGTTGCGCTTTTGCCCATTTAAGCGCTTTTAGACGATTTTTGTCCGAATTTCAGTTTCTTGCCTTAAATTTAGAGCTCGGGGAAATGGATAAATTAAGCGCCAAATTTCAATTAATCATAAAAAATTCGATTAACTGTTTAGTTATGGATATTATTCGCGACTATTATACGATTTAATACGCAACAAAGAAATTTTTATTCGGATAATTTTCGTATGTGGATATAAAAGAAATGAACGGGAAATTTCTTATCCGAACGCCGAGCCCTACTTAAATTTAGTAAAATTTTGTGAATTTATTTTAATGTAGTAGGCACTCGTCAATTCCACTCTATGCTTATGGTTCCGTTAAGAAATTTAGTTTTAAGTGAAATTTTATGGCAAGTCGCGGGACCCTATAACCGCGTACGGCGTATTCTGATATTTGAATTTGGCGAATAAGGATCAGCAAAAAGTTATTCTTCGATTGGTCACAGGGCCGGACTGGCTAGTAGTTGGCCCCACCGGCTATGCAATCGTGTTGGCCCTATTTTCCATTAATGGCAAATTTTTCCTCTTTGGCCCTTAATTTGTGTTGACTCCGATTTGACCGGCGATCGCCGACTAGCCGCTCGGGCCAGTCCGTGCCTGATTGGTCATAAGCTGTCTTTCACGTCATTGGCGACAGAAAGAAATGGGATACATCAATAGATAGGTGCCCCCTTTCGTGGGATATTTAGCCCGCATAGTCGTTGTCTTATTTTTGGGCAATACGGCCTAGAAGTTGCTACATCGTGCCCTTGCTGACGCTCTCTTAATTTTGGGCAAAGAGGCCCAGAAATCAGACATTGGCTGTCTCTCGCACCGTTGGGCGTGGAAAGGAAAATGATGCGTAAGTGGACAAGGGATATCAAGCCCTTGTTCTTGCTGTATCATGTTTGGAACTCAAAGGAATTAATTAATTATTACGAGACTAGGTTACTTTTAATTACATTATTAGGTAATATATTAAATATAAATTATTTTCGCTAGTAAATATCAATTATTTTCACTAGTAAATATCAATTATTTCCACGAGTAAATATCAATTATTTTCGCTAGTAAATATCAATTATTTTTACTAGTAAATATAAATTATTTCCACGAGTAAATATCAATAATTTTGACGAGTAAATTACTTTTGGTTTAAACGTGGGTGTGTGGAAATGTTTCTAATAAAAGATTTCTTTTGTGTAATATCTGACAATCCTCCGGGGAACTAGTAACCTCTATTTGGACGAAACAAGATTATAAAGCGAGGAAGATGAAAGATTGATGCAATTTCGAGATAAAACGTCTGCACTCGGCGTTTGGAAATCGTTCAAAGATTACCAAAGATACAGTAACTGTTTGTACACTCTTAAAAATAAAGGCGTTATAAAGGTGTTTAAGGGTGTTATAATGGTTTAAAAGGGGTGTGAAAATGGTGTATAGCCTCTTGTTAAGGAATGAAAAAGTCTCCAAAGGGTGTTATAAAGGAGTGAGATAGGCTTAAACACCATTATTACACCTTTGTGGGAGTTACACTACACCCTTTAGGGCAAAAGTAAGGTATTAAAAGAGCATATAATAAAGAGGTTTTATCTTCCAAAAAAGGTGTTTAGGGACACCTTAAAAGCGCCCTTGTAAAGGATTACCTCTACACCATATACTACGAATATTGAAACATAAATGGTATTAGAAGCACCTTTTAGGAAGGTGTAGTTACTCTTTTTATACTGTTAAAAACACCCTTTTAAAGATCGAAGTGACACCCATAAATGATTAGATTACACTGTTTATGTTCTAATTAGCACCTTTAAAGATCTGAATTAACACTTCTCGGGATCGAAATTAACACCGATTTGCCAAAGGGTTAGTACGCCTTTTTAAGAGTTAAACACACCTTTAAGAGTGTAAATAAGCCCTTTTGTTACAGTAAAATCACAGGTTTAAAAGTGTTAATACGCCTTTTTTAATCACGCGCTTTTCGCGCTATAACAGCGCTCTGTTCCCTGCGCACGCTTGCTCCGCTTGCGGTCTGTCTGAGGGAAGACGAAAGAA
This sequence comes from Leiobunum rupestre, assembly GCF_980474605.1. Classification (NCBI taxonomy): domain Eukaryota; kingdom Metazoa; phylum Arthropoda; class Arachnida; order Opiliones; family Sclerosomatidae; genus Leiobunum; species Leiobunum rupestre. Next base: position 55,260,305 of record NC_143386.1, read on the forward strand.
AATGGCAGCTCACTTTGCGGGTAAATTTGGCTCGTTTAAAAATTAATTTCTCGTCATTAAAAAAATATACAATTTTACGACTGATATTTTTGAGTATATTTAAAAATGATCTTTGAAATAGACCCAAGTTTTACCCAACCTGGACTTTTCCTTTAAATAAACTACGATAAAGATATTTTTTCGTGCTTAAGCTATCAATAAGTTTTTATACATATTTTATCTCTCCGTCATTCGGTTTTTTAACAGATAAGAATACTTTTTTTACACGTTTGGTTTTCGGTATAAAACACCCTGGCATTATTGTTACTTGTCGCAGTTTTATTTACGTCTAAGGTGTAGCCGGTTCGTTGTTATGTTAAAAACTGTCTCGATCACTTTGCCGTGCTGTAAACTTTACACTTTCTTCATTGAAAAGCAACTTCTTCGAACTAGTTTAATTGAAACCATGTGAAATGAAGAAATATATATTAATTTAAAAATGAATATCAATTTGTATTCAACTACACTAGGTTTTTGTATTTTCACTATTTCTATTGGTAAAATAGTATTTATTAGAAACACAATTCCTTTAACAATCTTTCAAGGGTGTTTTTCAAACCGACAAAAGGTGTTATTGAACACTTTCATATGGCATAGTAAAACCATTACAATTGTTAGTGAGCTATTAGGTGCAATGTACCTTTTAAAGGGTCATTTAAACAGATTTATAGGTTAATTTATTTATTAAAGGTGTGATTTTACTCTGCAAGGGGCATATTTATACATTTAAAACAGTGATTTTACTCCTTAAATGGGCATATTTATAAATCTAAAGGTGTGATTAAAGTCTTACCAGGTGCAACTAAACTGTTTTAAAGTGTGCATTTACACCATTGAAAGTGTGATTTTACTCTTTAAAAAGACGTATTTACACCTGTAGGTGTTATTTATCTCTTACCAAGTGCAATTTCTCTGTTTTAAAGTGAGCATTTACACCTTTAAAAGAGTTATTTTACTTTTTAAAAGAACCTAATTACACCTCTGTAGGTGCGATTCAACTCTTATCAGGTGCAATTTTTATCTTTTAAAATGTGTATCTACACCTTTTGAATTGTGATTGTACACTTTAAAGGTGAGATGTAACTCTCACCAGGTGCAAATTACACCTTTAAGAGTGTACATTTATTATTTAAAGGTGTTCTATAACTCTTTAAAAGGGTTTTGAACTCCTTCACGGTTTTGATTTTTCCTTTTAATACGCGTATTGCCACCTTTAAAGGCATGATTTAATGCTTAAAGGTACAAAATGACTCTTTAAAGGTGTATTTTCTGCCGCCAAAAGGTTTACATTGTAATTGTATAATTTTAAAGGTGTAGTTAATGCCGAAAAAGGGTGCAATTGCATACATTTAAAGGTGTAGTTTCTGTTGCAGACAGGAGTATTTTCGTTTCAAAAGGTGTACTTTGTATCGCGAAAGGGTGTACATTAAGTATCTGGAAGGTGTCATATTTGTGGCGAAGAAAAAGGTGTTATGAAGCACCCGTTTTTTTAAGAGTGTAGAACGTATAGTTTCGAAAAGACTTCGTCGAAGTCAATTCAATGAATCGGAACATATGGAACAACATTTCGAGACAATGGTGATGGAGAGTGCTTCCAACAACCAACTATTCGAGGCATAATTTTCAGATATTGGAAAATTATCAGTTGTTGATATCAGGTTTATCTTTTATACTCCTCTCTACTATTTTTCACCAGATTCAGATTACATACATATAATCTTGTGGAAATCAAATCAACGTAAATGATAAATAAAATTTCGAACTGAATTGCTCATCTTCTGACTGTTGGTTTACGAATTCAGATTAGTTTCGGGTTTAATTTTTTTTAATTTTGACCCATAGCTACTGATCAGATGATATCTAACCGTCAATATCGATAATCTGAGAATCGGTTATAATACTGGTTATCGTCGATCGTTTGGAAGTGTTATGTGAATAGTTCAAAGAAAATTTAGTAGTAATTTTATTGCAATGCAGCCTACCGGAGAGTTACTTAAATCTAATAATTTCATCAAAGACCACCGATAAGGACGAATTAACTTTGAAACTAATTAAAGAATTGAAGCCAAAAGGCGGATTAGCTGGAAAAGATTAATACAATGCAAAACGAACCTCATTAAAAACGATTTAAAATGGACACCAAATCTGCAGCCCGAGATTCGAAAGACAATTCTAAGGATGAAAAGATTTAGGCCATTCCTAGAAAAATTTTAATTAAAATGTAAAGAGGATTCAGCGTGCAAGTTTGGTCAAGCAATCGACACAAGCAATCAGAGGTAAAAGGTCTGTTTACATCGTTAAAAGTTTCTAGACATAGTACAGGTAACCTTAGTTAAATTGATTTTGGTGCTAAATGCCTAATGACAAACTAGAGCTCTGCGTAACAGATAAATTAACTGACAAAATTTCGATTAATCATAAATATTTTGGTAAACTGTTTATTTATGGATATTATTCATGGATAAACAACGATTTAACATGCAAAAAATTATTTACATTTTCGGATAATTGTAGGTTATGGATAAAAATAAAATAAGTGTTTAATATTTATCCAAACGCCGAGCTCTATCACAAACTAAAAAACACGTTTTTATATCATTAGACGAAGTTTTTAAAGATAAAATTTACGCCACGGATGGATACCGGAAAAAAATATTGGAAAAATACATTTCATTCCCAAGAACGATACAGTAATTACAGCAGATGTAAAGGACGTTTTATGCGAACCGAAAATACGTCAACAGCAACTTGCGATGGTGATCTGTACACAATAGAGAAGCTCTTTTGACGAATAATACGACAATACCAAACCCACATTCGTCTCTGGCATAAAAGAATTGTACACCGCGACTGTTATACTGTTACGCAACTCGTTAAGAAATAGTTTGGAAATATAATTTCGACATTTTTATTGATTACATAACTTGTGTTTTTTGGTATGAAAGACCGACACCAGAGACTTTTCTTGCGCGAAATTTAAATTTAACCGTCATTAAAAAAATGACTTTTACAAATGTAACATAATCTCTCATAATTTTAATTTCTTCAAATTTGTTTAGGATTTAGATATATTATCCTTTTAAATTATGGACTAATCTACTTTTTCGCGTATTTTATCATCCTTCTCACAGTCCATAGGTGATCTCTTCTAACTTAACTTATCGTATATACTATTCTCCACCACACTCCCCCCTTTTCGGCTTTCCGTTGCTATGCAACGCGTTTTGAAATTTTTAATGTTTAGGCTTAGTTTCTCTTTTCGATATAACAGTCGCCAGCCAGATTTCCCGCACGGTACTGATGAGTTCCAAATAGAACGAAACCGGTCTACCGTTGGAATTTCTGGCTATTTTATTTAGTTTTTATGTAGTTTATTACTCGAAGATCTATTTGATCCGAGATTCGCTCGAAGACCTATCGGTACGAGTTATTAGTAAGTTTTTTAATTTCTTCAAATTTGTTTAGGATTTAGATATATTATCCCTTTTAATTATGGACTTATCTACTTTTTCGCGTATTTTATCATTTTATAATCTCTCATAAGTATGCCATAAAAAGCATTTTCGTTAATGAAACCTTGTTCACGGGATATTACATATAACGCGCCATCAACTTTACAGATGGGAAATGTGATTTCGTTTCCATGGTAACCTTTTCAATAGCTCAAGGATTATAAGAATTTTCCATTTTTGGATCCACTTATTGTACGTGCGAAACAAGGTCTCATTGAAATTGTTTCTAAGGAAATGTTACACAGAGGAACACTTATGAGTGATTATGTTACATATGATACTACTGATCAATTTTCTTTGTACTGTTATCTCATATTCATTATAATTTGAATTTAATCCTACTGTTTTGAAGTTTCACAGATATACCGATAAAATTATGCTTTGGTCTTCTAATAATTTTATTTGCAGGTAAAGAAAAGCTTATTTTTATTACATTAATAAATGCGATTGATTTTAAATATACCTGATCCAATTAATAAAAGTTATCCAAATTTACAAGTATAAAAAGTCTTCGAATTCTAAAATGTAATAGATAAAAATTATTCTGCGCATTTTAAAGGTAATTTAGATAAACTTTACGCTTAAAAAACTTTCGGATTAAACAACATTTATATGGATTACAGAATATGATCTACCCATGCTTTCCAATAGAAAATTAAGTGAGTTAAAGAAATGGTTGTCCTCATTTAAATTAAAAACAAATATCCTGCTTTCCACAAGCCTACAATTAATTGATAACAGAAGTTAATTAAATTCTAGTGATAATTTAAGTGGTCATATGACCATGCTTTAATACCTTCCTTCTTGACAAGCCGATTTATTTGTGTATACTAGCACCTTTCTTCGCCACTGACCCGAGGGGCTGATCACTCCACTTAATCGGTGTACAGAGCCGTACCTGTGACTGTACTAATGGGATTAGGCGTAATAAATATAGTGTAACTAACCCTATGCATTAAAATACTGAATAAAGTAAAATCAAACCACTTTTGCATAGTAAAAATTAATTAATTAATTAATTAATTTTTACTATGCAAAAGTGGTTTGATTTTACTTTATTCATTAGGCGTAATCTTTGAAGTCCCTGCCTTTGGCAGTGCTAATCTAAGCGTAATCCGGTGTACAGACTTTCTAAGAGTGGTTAGCCCCTCGCACTGACCATTTAGTAGGACGATTTGCAAATTCCTAAATTTATTAGTATTTGCGAGTTTCTGAATTCGGGCCTTCGGGACAGCCAAATTCCAATGTAGCCAATGCGATTAATTTCAGAAAATGTAGGTTGATGCGAGGGCAGATAATTCCCTTGATTATTAGAACATCCTCGTATTATTAAATCTGATTAAAACCAAATTTTTAGCTTTGACTGTATAAACATTATAAATTATTAAATCATTATTAAATTTTTAATCTAATGAAAGGTAAAACACTTTATTTAAATCTATGTTCTGTGTCCGAAACGACGTTACCAGCTTATGCGCAGGCTTCAGATCAGGTGCAAATTATATAAACCCAAGCGATATAATACAATATATACAATAAGATAATGACAAGGACCAACATCAATTCCTACAAGGGAGAACAAGATACAAAAAAGACCACACAAACATAGTACCATACTGGAGTATTAATATAATTAGTTAATAACGTTAATATCGGAAATTATATATAACAGTAGTTTCAGTGATTGACCCGTAGTATTTGGAAATTTCAAGAGCAGGAGCCGTAAACCAAGACACCAGAGCGCCCTCGATATTGTGAGTAAAATGGGTGGTTTTTGCATCCCAAATGACAAACGAAGAATTTGATAACGTTAAAGTGTTGGTTGCACGAAATTTTAGCTATGGCTAATTAATAATTCATTAGAAAGAGCAAACATTTTATAGCAACTACGGAAAATTTCATCAAAATCGGTTTAGTGATCTTTGAATTATTATAAAAAGAAGTCGAAATGGTGGAAATCGAGTTTTTCGGCGAATTTCCAGACTTCTAAAATGTTTCTCGGCACCCATGACGTCAGAAAATGCGAAGCGTATCATTGGCTAATTGTCTGTAATACATTTCTTTACATCTGGGATTAAAAGCAGGTTGATTTAACACCCAGGAAAAAGTCCTACGAAGTAGTAATTGAAATAACCATTCCAAAGAATAGCTCCAGTAGCGTACTATCTATGGTCCAAGGTGTTAAACCAGGACACGGGGACTGTCCTAAATTTTCTTACCTTTTTTGAGTTAATTTGAATATTATCCCAACAAATGTTTTAGCCTAACTAAAAATTGGGGTCCGGATCAGCATTATTTTACCAAGTATCGCTAATTCAATCATACGACACTGTCTAAGTCATCTTGCACGTCCAGACAGTCTGAATGGGCTTTGATGTTACCGGAAAGTTGAGGGGCTAACCACTTCCTTAAATTATGTACACCGATTACAGCGAGTACCGCCTTTGGTAGTGCTAAATCTGTAATCGATTACGTAATCCCTTTAGTACAGTCAAAGCTACGGGCTGGTACACCGATTACGGATAGTGATAAGCCCCTCACGGAAAGTTTAAGTCATTAGCCCCACGAAACAAGTAGGTGCTGACGACTACTCAAAATGATTCTGAATGAGGAATTGAGTTGAAAGTTTTAGGGAAATCTAAAAAATATCAAAGCATCCGTATAAGAATCAAAAATGGCTATTAATGTTTTCTGCAGATTTTGCTCTGAGCAAATGTCATAAGTCTAAAAAACTACTTTTACTCTTTGATATAGACTTTACGTATAGGCCTAGTACAAAACTAGTACACTTTGTTTAGATGGAGCACAAGATGGATGGGTCACTATAAAGGGAAGAGATAACAATGGTAGGTTCATTTGTTGTATCACTGTCTAACGACCAATATATCTTACTATAGAAAGAAGTACTTTAAATATTAGCCATTCTCGCAAAATAGGCTTATTAAATACCGATGATTTTGAGGAAAAATTGTTTTCTACAGGCTGAACGGAAATGGGGAGTAAAGCCATATGGTAACTGGCGTTTATCAATACTACTACTACTACCAATACTGCATTGTAGTAGTACTAACAGAGGTGTAGCCGTGGGGCACAGGGGTCACGTGACTCCGGAAAAGTATCATTCATACAATTATTTCTACTTTGTGTTCAGAATAACCTCATTTTTTAGGTAGAAGATGTCCATGTACATTTATTCAGAACCAATCGCTAAAGCTACAAAAATAACTTTGCAAAATTTTTTGCAATGATCTGAGCCGTAATATAATTAACTCGGATGGTTGTGAAAGATATTTATGATGATACCAAGGCAAGAATAAGGGTTAAATAAACTAAGTCATATTATCTAGATTTCATAAACAATAACATTTAAAACACCGAATATAATGAAGATTAGGTGTGAAGTGAGTTACAATGGAAATGGAACTTTTATATTCTGCTTGTAACATTTTTATTTAGTTATACTTAAAACATTTAAAATATAAATCTAATGGAGTTTCTGGTATTAAGGTATAATTTTTGTTGTAACGAAACTAAGTTTATTCCAATATATATATATATTATGTACTTCAGATTTAAAGTAAATCTGGCTTATTAAATTTTCAGCTCTTGTTTCTATGCTTTTTAGGCTAAGCTATTAATAACTGAATTTTTTAAATTGAAATTAACTTAAGAGATTCGCTCGCAAATTTAACACATGCAAAATGCATAGAATCCCACGGTGTGCTTAGAATAAATTTATTAATAATAATAATCAGCTAGGCTAATACCAAAGGCACCACCTTAGGCCTAGGTGATCAAACGACTTTTAAAGTCGTTAATTTAGGTGGCCGGGTTACAACGCGTAAGAGGGCCTTGGTCATAAAAAGTAAAGTAGTAAAATATTTGCGGGTTCTCAAACTATGGTGCGTAAGGTCAAATAGTTCAATTTAAAATTTTTTTTTTTTCAATTTTTCAAATGACCTATGGCATATCTTTAACCTTTTACATGCAATTTGGAGCGTTCCAGCTAAACTCAATGGCTCTGACTGATCTCACAGTTAGATGAGAAAGTTTATGACTCTGCTGATAATGAAATTATCTCATCTCTTTTAATGATTTAGTACTTAAAATTAGCCTTTTCACTTTCCAAAGAGCCACTTAGCGGCCAACGCAAGAAGCTTGTGTAAAGAAAAATTTTCGTTTGCTAAATATACTTTTTGAGATTTAGTTTGGCTCGTACGTCTTTTTAAACTACAAAAGCTAATTAAGCAGAAATAACTTGAAATGTTGATATGACAAATGTTTGAAATACCTGCAAACGGTGGGTGTAAATCCCTACGATAAACAGTCTTGCTTTCTAGATCACTCGGAACGATCTAATGTAAAAAGTTCATGCTTTTTAATTTAAAATCTAAAGAGCTGTTCTACGATATCTAAGCGATCTCAGATTGCTAAGCCCAAAACTATTAAGATAACATGGTACACTTTTTTTAACTGGCCTACAATTAATAGCTATTGAAAAAATCACACTCGCGAAGCCTGAATGAAACTTAACAAAAAAAACTAAATGTTTAATTATAATAAAACAAAAGAAGTAGGCGGAAATAGTTTCAGTTTTTAAGTAAGTTAAAAAATGAGTACACATATTTGTGTAAAAATGTCGGTGCGTGATGAATTAAGTGTCGATTTAGGTAGTCAACATTAGAGGGAAACTAGGTCGCTTGGACTTCTAGGCATACAGCGCCACCTTTCTAATAAGCCTATCGCGTGCCGAAGCGAAGGAAAAATGCAAGCCCACTTTGGAAAAAACTACCTTCACTTGTTCGCCAAAACTAGGTGTCGGACACAACCAGGATATCAATCTAAATCAAATCGATCTTAGAGCAGACTGTACCTCTTTATTCGGCTTGAGGCTAAGTGCAAAGAAAGAGCGTACAGTGGACTCTAGGTATAGCTGGATCCGAGCTCGCACACCCCCAATTACGAAGCGGAGACTCGGCTTAGAATTCTCCTTTCTAGCATTGAAAAGGGATTTCGACGCGGGGTCCCGGAGACGACTCTAAGGCCATTGTGTTAGCTCCGTTTCCGGTTCCCGCCTTTGAACCGGACCCTAATTTCCGGTTGTAGCTTGAAAAGAGATCCAAATGAGGAATTCGGTAGAGAGGGCATGACTGCTCCGTCTCTCTTCAACTATCATCTTCACTAAAAACATTGCTTTCCCGCAAAACACACGACAAGGGGAAATTAATTTATTGTTCTCTTAATGCTTGCTTCCCTTTCAGACACAAAACTAATTGTTCGCATTCGGAAACAATTATAGAATTCGAGATAATTTAACCATTCTTTGATGAGGCCGTTTTATTATTGATTTCTTTTAAATGCTTTTCAAATTGGTAAATGTTTGGTGCTCTGGGCATTTTTAGAAAGGTTCCTCAACTTCCAATTTATTATATTTTCAGTATGAATATTTTGAAGGTCGAGATGATTATTTTCAAGGTTGAAATCACCCAGATTATAGTTATTTATTTCTTATTTTAATATTTTAATATATTTACGTGTTGAACATTTTGAAGGTCAAGATGATCATTTTGAAGGTCGAAATCACCCAGATTATAGTTATTTATTTCTTATTTAAATATTTTAATATATACGTGTTGAACATTTTGAAGGTCGAGATGACCATTTTGAAGGTCGAAATCGCCCAGATTATAGTTATTTATTTCTTATTTTAATATTTTAATATATTTACGTGTTGAACATTTTGAAGGTCAAGATGATCATTTTGAAGGTCGAAATCACCCAGATTATAGTTATTTATTTCTTATTTAAATATTTTAATATATACGTGTTGAACATTTTGAAGGTTAAAATGACCATTTTGAAGGTCGAAATCAACCAGATTATAGTTATTTATTTCTTATTTAAATTTTTTAATATATTTACGTGTTGAAAATTTTAGTTTAGATTACCAATTTGAAAGTCAAAATAGCCGATTTCCAAGATCTTCACTAGAGATTTTTAACTTTTACGTTTCCCGTTTTAGAGAATGTTGGAAAAATTGGGTTTTGTAGTCAAACTCCAACGGATTTCACAGTCAATTGTACTATATCCAACACGCGTATGCTTTTCAAATTTATTTTGTTACGTGATTTTAAATTGATTTTGTTTCTTGACTTGGAAGCAAAATAAATCTAATTCGCATTTGTTACTCCATCCCCCCGCTTGAGCCCAAATATGTTTATGACATAAAATCGAAAACGCGTCACTTCTGATAATCGATAAACCCCCCAAATTCTTATTTTTTGTTTCGTCAAGCCATACTGTAATGAAATATTCCCTTTACTTTTCTCTGTAATATTAAGATAATATCAATAAACGATTTAAAGTTATTGTTTTTTATTAAAAATGGCCCCAAAGAGAGCCGTTACTAATGGAGAAAAACCCGGGTGAAGTATACCTCGTTTGTTCAAACTAGGGCCCTTTGGCTGTACGGGCCCCGGTAAAATATTAATTCCGGGCCCCAAAGAGAGCCGTTACTAATGGAGAAAAACCCGGGGGAAGTATTCCTCATTTGTTCAAGCTCGGACCCCTTGGCTGTACGGGCCCCGGTAAAATATTAAATCCGGGCCCCAAAGAGACCCGTTACTATAATGGAGGAAAACCCGGGTGAAGTATACCTCGTTTGTTCAAACTAGGGCCCCTTGGCTGTACGGGCCCCGGTAAAATATTAATTCCGGGCCCCAAAGAGAGCCGTTACTAATGGAGAAAAACCCGGGTGAAGTATACCTCGTTTGTTCAAACTAGAGCCCCTTGGCTGTACGGGCCCCGGTAAAATGTTAATTCCGGGCCCCAAAGAGAGCCGTTACTAATGGAGAAAAACCCGGGTGAAGTATACCTCGATTAATCAAACTAGGGCCCCTTGGCTGTACGGGCCCCGGTAAAATATTAATTCTGGGCCCCAAAGAGAGCCGTTACTAATGGAGAAAAACCCGGGTGAAGTATACCTCGTTTGTTCAAACTAGGGCCCTTTGGCTGTACGGGCCCAGTAAAATATTAATTCCGCGCCCTAAAGAGAGCCGTTACTAATGGAGAAAAACCCGGGTGAAGTATACCTCGTTTGTTCAAGCTCGGACCCCTTGGCTGTACGGGCCCCGGTAAAATATTAAATCCGGGCCCCAAAGAGAGCCGTTACTATAATGGAGGAAAACCCGGGTGAAGTTTACCTCGTTTGTTCAAACTAGGGCCCCTTGGCTGTACGGGCCCCGGTAAAATATTAATTCTGGGCCCCAAAGAGAGCCGTTACTAATGGAGAAAAACCCGGGTGAAGTATACCTCGTTTGTTCAAACTAGAGCCCCTTGGCTGTACGGGCCCCGGTAAAATGTTAATTCCGGGCCCCAAAGAGAGCCGTTACTAATGGAGAAAAACCCGGGTGAAGTATACCTCGATTAATCAAACTAGGGCCCCTTGGCTGTACGGGCCCCGGTAAAATATTAATTCTGGGCCCCAAAGAGAGCCGTTACTAATGGAGAAAAACCCGGGTGAAGTATACCTCGTTTGTTCAAACTAGGGCCCTTTGGCTGTACGGGCCCAGTAAAATATTAATTCCGCGCCCTAAAGAGAGCCGTTACTAATGGAGAAAAACCCGGGTGAAGTATACCTCGTTTGTTCAAGCTCGGACCCCTTGGCTGTACGGGCCCCGGTAAAATATTAAATCCGGGCCCCAAAGAGAGCCGTTACTATAATGGAGGAAAACCCGGGTGAAGTATACCTCGTTTGTTCAAACTAGGGCCCCTTGGCTGTACGGGCCCCGGTAAAATATTAATTCCGGGCCCCAAAGAGAGCCGTTACTAATGGAGGAAAACCCGGGGGAAGTATTCCTCATTTGTGCAAGCTCGGACCCCTTGGCTGTACGGGCCCCGGTAAAATATTAATTCCGGGCCCCAAAGAGAGCCGTTACTATAATGGAGGAAAACCTGGGTGAAGTATAACTCGTTTGTTCAAACTAGGGCCCCTTGGCTGTATGGGGACCGGTAAAATATTAATTCCGCGCCCTAAAGAGAGCCGTTACTAATGGAGGAAAACCCGGGGGAAGTATTCCTCATTTGTTCAAGCTCGGACCCCTTGGCTGTACGGGCCCCGGTAAAATATTAATTCCGGGCCCCAAAGAGAGCCGTTACTATAATGGAGGAAAACCCGGGTGAAGTATACCTCGTTTGTTCAAACTAGGGCCCCTTGGCTGTACGGGCCCCGGTAAAATATTAATTCCGGGCCCCAAAGAGAGCCGTTACTAATGGAGAAAAACCCGGGGGAAGTATTCCTCATTTGTTCAAGCTCGGACCCCTTGGCTGTACGGGCCCCGGTAAAATATTAATTCCGGGCCCCAAAGAGAGCCGTTACTATAATGGAGGAAAACCCGGGTGAAGTATACCTCGTTTGTTCAAACTAGGGCCCCTTGGCTGTACGGGCCCCGGTAAAATATTAATTCCGGGCCGCAAAGAGAGCCGTTACTATAATGGAGGAAAACCTGGGTGAAGAACAACTCGTTTGTTCAAACTAGGGCCCCTTGGCTGTACGGGCCCCGGTTAAATATTAATTCCGGGCCCCAAAGAGAGCCGTTACTATAATGGAGGAAAACCCGGGTGAAGTATAACTCGTTTGTTCAAACTAGGGCCCCTTGGCTGTACGGGGACCGGTAAAATATTAATTCCGGGCCCCAAAGAGAGCCGTTACTAATGGAGGAAAACCAGGGGGAAGTATTCCTCATTTGTTCAAGCTCGGACCCCTTGGCTGTACGGGCCCCGGTAAAATATTAATTCCGGGCCGCAAAGAGAGCCGTTACTATAATGGAGGAAAACCTGGGTGAAGAATAACTCGTTTGTTCAAACTAGGGCCCCTTGGCTGTACGAGCCCCGGTAAAATATTAATTCCGGGCCCCAAAGAGAGCCGTTACTAATGGAGGAAAACCCGGGGGAAGTATACCTCATTTGTTCAAGCTCGGACCCTTTGGCTGTACGGGCCCCGGTAAACATTAATTCCGGGAGAAGAATAGTAGTATTGCTCTGTAGCTTTGCGCTATGGCCGCCATTTTGAGGGCAGTTTATTATCTATAAGAAAAAGCATGGGTGACGACGACATGATTCACGCCGATATTACTCTCTACCTCGTTTGTTCAAAATCAGGCCCCTTAGATGTACGGGCCCGGTAATTTGTACTTTATTCCCCCACTAAGGTCGGGCCTGATCGTACTGAAGTGTTTTCCCCTAAGCGGAAGAAAGTGGCAAAGAATATACCAGCAATGGCGGGAGAGGGCGTGGTTTTTCTTCCGGGAATCAGGGTACCTCCCACATACTCTGGTCATCTGAATACGTTCTTGGTAAATCTCGGTAGACTATCAGGAAACCGTCAACCTTATTTCCAACCGTATATTTATTTTAAACAAAAAGTAAAGTCATAAGATTGAGATTAACCTAAGCCGGTTTATAATTAACGAGATTGAAAAGCAAAGTTCAACAACCACAACGACAATTCAATATAGCCCAGATATGCTAATTTATTTATCAATAGCCCGCAGTCAGCTCTTTGATGGGACTTTCCAGAATTAGTCTGTCACAATTTGGAGTTTCCCCAGCCATAGAGTCACCCTTATTAAAACAGCGAGCGCCAGCCAAACAATATAACGTGTAGAACAATGGGATTTTAACGAAGCGTACGTGAGGTTTGTGGGATTCGTTCTAACGAGACCGTTCAATTCTCTTCAGAGCCATCTCCCGGGCGAAATTAGAAGCGCTCGAACCACGTGCCGCCAGTTTTGTTTTATCGCGAGTGTAGCAGACGAAAACATCAGCAGCCAGACTCGCTTACAATTTGAAGCGGTAGGTGGCTCCGGCGTCGATCGAACGCGAATATTGACTATTGAATCCGTATAGAGTATTAACTACCTGGCGGGGAGCCATTGAAAGGGGCTCCTGCTAATCAAGGCCTACCAAATCAAAGCTTTTCAAGATCTTCGACAAATAGAAATTCCAATCAGTTTAGGAATAGCTTCTGCCTGTTCCAGCTCAACAATGCCTGACTACATTTTAGTCCCGGCAAGTAAAGCCTAATGGGGATTTCACCTAATGGATATAGCTTACTCGAAGGAGAGCCAATTTGCTCAAAAATTAAATTTACCTAGAGAAGTTAGTCGAAAATTATCAAATAGAACAAATTAGGAACAAACTTATTGTAGCGGAGATTTTAAGTACTAATTATGGGAAATAATTATCAGACATTACAGTTTGGGAAACGAACCCAATAATGGGTATCATCTTGGAAAAATTAAATTGCTAAAGACTGTTTTTGATTTGCTTCCAAACGAATAAGTTTAAAAAAAGTATCTTAAAATTATCTATTTAATGGACGCTCTATAACTTCTGGTTCAAAGGTTTGAGATTAATGGTCAATTCACTTCACAAAATATCTGTAGACCGATTACTGGCATTTGAAATAGTCTTTGGTAATACTAAATCTGTAATCAATTATGTAATCATTTTAATACAGCTAAAGCTACACGCTTGAACATTGATTAAGAGGAGTGATCAGGATCTCGCTTGAGATAATATTGAGATTTGTCTTATGATTTGGCGATTCTCAATTATATAAGCACGCGACAATAAATTATGAAAATTTTAAGAGATTTTAGTGCAAAAACCTCTAAACTCATTTTAAGAAATGTTTATTATCTAAAAAGAATATAGATTTCATATTATCAGTGCTTAGTTGGGTTATGTTTTATGTGAAACAGTTTTATGGTGAAAACCTTTTAGCAATTTCGATCGCTTTTTTTATAATGCTACAATTTGAGTCCTAGATCGCGTAAATCCTAGAAGCTAAACTGAAATGAACTTATTTTTCTATTTTGGCTGCCATTTTCTAAGATGGCTGAAATCACAACACAACAACAACCAAAAATATATCATTGGTTAGATAGTTGCAACCTTTTATACAATTGGAAATGATTATTAGGACACCCTCGGCTGCCCCATGGCAAAACCTTATAACCACCAAATTTTTGAAAAACTAGATTTTTACGCATCAGTTTTACTAAGGCATGTACAAAAGTACTGTAAAAGTTTCAGGTAAAAGTCAAAAATATTTAACTATTTATGACTTAAAAAATGGTTTTGGATTTTATAATTTTCGCATTAAAAACCACGTTAAAATCTTATAACTTAGGTTTTGAAAAAGTCAAATATCTCAAATTTGGTTAAAAGGTTTTGCCATGGGACAGCCGCCCTCGTATGATTAAATCATGATTAGATTAGATGTAAATTAAATCCTTAGCTTTGGCTGTACAAAGATTAAAAATTATTAAATCATGATTGAATTTTTAACCATATTTGCCTAGGGCCTTAGAACCCAGAAAGCCGATACTAAACACAAAACACCATCGTCTTTATCCTGGCACGCGCAACAGCGAGCTATAATTTTACTAAAGGAAAGAAAATAATTAAGCAACAGATATTTCTTTCTTGGCAATAAATATAAAACTAAGGCGACAAAAACCATATTCAATCCTTCTACGAGAGTAAAGAATGAATAAAATAGGAAAACCCGAAGGTAGGGATCGTCGGAGGCGAGGCCGAAAGGATGAAGAGAGGTGAGGAAAATATTCTTTGAAGTGACATGTTTAAACAAGGCTTAACGAAGCGGCCTGAAAAGATATAGTTTTACAACGGGACCATCTTCGTTCGCTTAAGCGTCCACCTCACTTCGCATCCTTCTCCGGAAAGAGGAAGAGGGTAAAGATTGCTTATCTTTGAAGCTCCGTTGGGTGTCGGTTAAGCGTCAAGTCGCGTTATAAACCCCTCTAACATACGCTTATAGAAAAGGGACTGAATGGACATACGCGGATGAGGATGAGAAAAGTGGCTCAGACTGGAAATAGGAAGAGAGATGAACTCTCGTATCATGTACCGGACGGGGTGCCAGAAGAGTAATTACCGCAGAGGGCTCTTTCATTGGAAAAGAGAGAGAGCATGGACACTTTGCCGTTCCTTGGCCTCGCGACAGAGCGAAAGAGTTTGTTTACCACCTTCTTAACAGCCCCCAAGGTTGAAGATAGGGCCGAAGGAGGTCTAGAAAGGAGGCGGCGTTTTCCCCTCGAGGGTGGTACCAAATATATTTGTAAAGGAACGTAAAGTATAGTTATTCCGAGGCGCTACTTGCGCCCGAGACGGAAGGATTTAAATATTGCAACACGGAAGGATTTGGTCTACAGTCCTAAGAAATGCCCGTTGACAAATACCGTCATCAAGAGTATTGAAGGTGTTTAGATTAAAGAGCCGTTAAAACAAATACACGTTTTAATTATCTCGAAATCTATTGTTGGGCACGCGAATAAATAGTCCGAAATATCAACGAGAAAATAACCAAGAAGTGTCACAATTAAGCTCGTAATTAAGTTTCGAATTCGCGCGTCTGTTCTATGTTTTACGGGTGTTAACGTTCTGTTCTATATTCAATTCAATATTAAATATTAAATTCAATATAAAATTTAAAATTTAATATTGAATATTGAATTTAATATTAAATATTGAATTTAATATTGAATATTGAATTTAATATTGAATATTGAATTTAATATTGAATATTGAATTTAATATTGAATATTGAATTTAATATTGAATATTGAATTTAATATTGAATATTGAATCTAATATTGAATATTGAATTTAATATTGAATATTGAATTTAATATTGAATATTGAATTTAATATTGAATATTGAATTTAATATTGAATATTGAATTTAATATTGAATATTGAATTTAATATTGAATATTGAATTTAATATTGAATATTGAATTTAATATTGAATATTGAATCTAATATTGAATATTGAATTTCATATTGAATATTGAATTTAATATTGAATATTGAATTTAATATTGAATATTGAATTTTATAATAATAATAATAATAATCAGCTAGGCTAATACCCAAGGCACCACCTTAGGCCTAAGTCATCAAGCGACTTTTAAAGCCATTAATTCAGGTGGCCGGGTTTAATATTGAATATTGAATTTAATATTGAATATTAAATTTAATATTGAATATTGAATTTAATATTGAATATTGAATTTAATATTGAATATTCAATTTAATATTGAATATTCAATTTAATATTTAATATTGAATTTAATATTTAATATTCAATTTAATATTTAATATTCAATTTAATATTTTATATTCAATTTAATATTTTATATTCAATTTAATATTTTATATTCAATTTAATATTTTATATTCAATTTAATATTTTATATTCAATTTAATATTTTATATTCAATTTAATATTTTATATTCAATTTAATATTTTATATTCAATTTAATATTTTATATTCAATTTAATATTTTATATTCAATTTAATATTTTATATTCAATTTAATATTTTATATTCAATTTAATATTTTATATTCAATTTAATATTTTATATTCAATTTAATATTTTATATTCAATTTAATATTTTATATTCAATTTAATATTTTATATTCAATTTAATATTTTATATTCAATTTAATATTTTATATTCAATTTAATATTTTATATTCAATTTAATATTTTATATTCAATTTAATATTTTATATTCAATTTAATATTTTATATTCAATTTAATATTTTATATTCAATTTAATATTTTATATTCAATTTAATATTTTATATTCAATTTAATATTTTATATTCAATTTAATATTTTATATTCAATTTAATATTTTATATTCAATTTAATATTTTATATTCAATTTAATATTTTATATTCAATTTAATATTTTATATTCAATTTAATATTTTATATTCAATTTAATATTTTATATTCAATTTAATATTTTATATTCAATTTAATATTTTATATTCAATTTAATATTTTATATTCAATTTAATATTTTATATTCAATTTAATATTTTATATTCAATTTAATATTTTATATTCAATTTAATATTTTATATTCAATTTAATATTTTATATTCAATTTAATATTTTATATTCAATTTAATATTTTATATTCAATTTAATATTTTATATTCAATTTAATATTTTATATTCAATTTAATATTTTATATTCAATTTAATATTTTATATTCAATTTAATATTTAATATTATATTCAATTCCAAATGAAATATTATATTCAATTCCATATTAAATATTATATTAAATTCAATTCAAAAAATTTCAATTTCAAACAATATAATAATTATAAAATGTATACATGTAAGTGTAGAAACAAATTTTATAAATATAAATTTAAAAGCCAAGTTGATATAACGATAATACAACAAAAACATATGTCATAACATCACCTAACCCATTTGACAAAAAGGGAATAAAATAGATGACAAAATTAAACTGGATATTGCAGTCGATGGAGAGGATGACAAAATTAAACTGGATAATGCAGTCGATGGAGAGGATGAAAAATATGAAACGAAAACATTTAGGGGGAAATACAACGCGAACCATATCAGAAATCTGGATCCGTTTATAAAAAATGGGATATGGAAACAGAAACAATAATTGTGTCATCCCAAGGGCAAACAAGAGAAAATTAGTTTTGGAAGCCTGCTTCGAAAGAGAACAGAAGAAAAGGATCCAGCTGCTAAGATAGGCGAAGAGCTCGAAAACGGTTAAAGAGAGAGAGAGAGAGAGAGAGAGAGAGAGAGAGAGAGAGAGAGAGAGAGAGAGAGAGAGAGAGAGAGAGAGAGAGAGAGAGAGAGAGAGTGAGAGAGAGAGAGAGAGAGAGAGAGAGAGAGAGGGAGAGAGAGAGTATAAAAATGCTTTATTTAGCAGGATCAAATTAGATTAACAAATATGAATTAATAAAAATGTACAATATATCGAATTTTGTATTTATATGTAAATGAGGCAAAACAGGTATCGAATCCGATTTAAAATTAAATTAAAACCTTAACCTAAAACAGTCAATTTTAAAGACAATGTGAGAACCAAAATACAAATATAAAAACGGTTACATTAAATCAATTAAAATAATTAAAAGAATTAATGACACGATTCAGATTCATTTTTCAAAGCTTGCATTATTTTGCGTTCCCATTGATAGATTGCTTGCTTCGATAGTCGGGAAAGTGGGCTCTTGCGGTAAGTAGCATCATGTTTTCGGATGCCTTCAAGTTGTTTTAGAAGAGTGACTGGCGAATTTGTGTGTTGTCGAACATGATCAAGGATGGGAATTTTAGAGCGGTACATCGAATCAAAAAGGCTTACAAGTGAAGAGTCAGAAAGAGGAGCGGTGCTTGAAGAATTTTGAGAAAAGTCCGAATCAAGAAAGTCAGCAAGGTCTGTGTCCGAGACCACGCTGGAGTACGAAGATGCTGATTTTTGAGAAAGAGCTTTGGGAGAGACCGGATGAGCAAATGATTGTTTCTTGTAAGGCGTTGAATTTTGCGGGGCTGCAGATTGACGCTTTGATTTTGAAAGAACAGTTAGGCCAGGAGGATGCTTGGAGACGGGAGTGGACACCGGAGGCTGAAACCAACTAACGCCGTCGGACTCGTTGCAATTGACTGTTATGGGAGTCATGTCAAGGTTTGGGTAGGGTAGAAGCGTGTCATCATCAGACGACATCATAACGTCATTCAAGTTGACCGGATGCTTTGAGATATCAGCTACGGGCTTTACCACGTTTTCGATTTCCTTGGGAATGGTGGAAGAATCAATTTCGTGGCTGTCATCAGTGGAGTCTCTCTTCTTAGGGCAAAACTCACGCATGTGGCCGATGTCATGGCAGATATGACATTTGATGTCGGTTGAGACGAAAAACGTGTAGGGCACATCGTCGAGTTCTACAAAAATTCTTTCTGGAAGACTTTCACGAGTTTTGGTGGTCGGGAATTTAATCATAACTTGTCTCCGAAGACTTTGCAATCCAGGGAGATCAGGATCAGTGTAGGATGCTCGCAGAGATTTAATGGGCCCGACGACGGAACCGTAGGACGACATCATCTCCCGTAGGTCAGAGTTCTCAAAATGGGAAGGTACGTCGGATACAACCACTCGCGTTGGAGGAGTACCAATCGCGTGGCATTGCACCAGAGTGAGGTCGGGCATCGGGAGACCATTGGTCTTGAGATCGGTTGCCCAGGTCGAATTTTTGAAAAACAGTTGAAAAGTACCTTGAATACGGCCGAATGAATAGATTTGGGTCGGGTTTGTAGCGGTCTTGATGGCGTCAATTAGTTCTTTATTCGAAAATGTATAGATGGAGGAGTCGATCAGGATACCGTGAGCAGCAGTGATTTTCTTGTTGGAAGACGAGTCATTGGGTCGGGAGCGGAAAATAGTTTTCTTCGGTTGAATCGGGAGTTCTTGGTTCGGTTTAGTTTGGTTTCGGTTGGAGACGGTTGAGTTGGATTGGCCAAAACGGTTTCGGAAGAAAGCCGTTTTGTATGGCGACGAGTCGGGCATCCCGGCGTTAGGCTTAGTAGCCATCGGCGCGAGATTTGAAATTTTTATTTCGCGCGAGCGAAATAAAAAGTTTCAAAAGGCGAGAAGCCTAAAAAGCCGAAAATTCGACTTTTCAGGCGAAGGTACCGTTTCGGAAAACGGTCCTAAAACCGAAAATATCGGTTTATACGGGAAGAAACTTGTAACAGAAGGTAGATGGGACTTTCACGAACCGGAAATAAACAAAAATGGGGCCTAAACGGCACTTTAATCTCGAAAAATACTCAAAAAATCGGGAGCGTTAAAAAGCGTCAACTTAATAAAACGAGCACGAGAGAGAGAGAGAGAGAGAGAGAGAGAGAGAGAGAGAGAGAGAGAGAGAGAGAGGGAGAGAGAGAGAGAGAGAGAGAGAGAGAGAGGGAGAGAGAGAGAGAGAGAGAGAGAGAGAGAGAGAGAGAGAGAGAGAGAGAGAGGGAGAGAGAGAGAGAGTGAGAGAGAGAGAGGGAGAGAGAGAGAGAGAGAGGGAGAGAGAGTAAGAGAGAGTAAGTAATTGTAAAATCTTTTTTTCTATTTGTTTTCATCTTTTCCGTAAAAATTGCTTTTCGTATTAAGTAGAGGATACTGGTGAAGTGAAACACAAGGCTACCAGCCTAACAACTACAAGACGGAATGGGGTAAGGAACCGTTAGCAGTAACCAAAGATAATATAGACCTGGTACCCTAGATTCGAAATCACTGCCTAGGTCTTTTTTGAAGCGGTTAAATTTTCGACTGTCTCTTTAAGCTCATTTTCGTTTTCGGCTCTTTTAAAAAGATATTTTACAGCTCAATTTCACTCAAAAAGACCAAAACCGCTCAAAATAAGAACAGCGCTCTCATCACTGGGCTGTTCACAATTTACGTAATGCACAAAACCGAAAGAAATGATTGAAAAGACCTAAATAACGTTGCACCATAGACCCTAAATATATTTTAATTCTTGCAAAATTAAGTCTATTTATTTATTGTTTTACCTTTAAAAATAAACTGAGCATAAATGAGAAAAACAAGTATTAATTTGATAATGTTCCTTAAAATAATTAATAACATAGCGAGTGTTAAATATGTGACATAGCATTAGAGCATGGACAGTAAATTAAGAGGACAGGTTTTCGATCACCTTCCACAGTGTATTTTATTTCTTCGCGCGTATCAATCAGCTCGAGAGACTCCGAGGGAGTCTTGCAAGGTCGTTTGTACCACGTGATTTCAAAATGGAAATCTAATGCGGTTGATATTGTTACGTAATTTTTTGCGCTTTATATTTTAGTAATTTTTAATTTTGGTTTTTTTAATTCAATAAAAACTATCATCTGATATTTAGTATATCATATTTAATCTATAAAAACGTGAAAAAATACCTTTTGGCGTAAAAATGTACTTCGTGTTTATCTTTTTTCTTTTTTCGAACAGTATCGTCCACTCTTAGCGATGCTTGTTTTTTTTTCAAATAACCTTGGACAACTCCCTTAGTGTGATTGGTTTACGGGGGCTAAAAACCAGGCTTTTTACCGATCCTCTAAAATCTATTATCCATTATTAGAGTGACCCTTGTATCATTTAGTAACGCAAATACAAATTATCGCATTATGTAATTTGTACTTGCCTTACTATGGTTATAGTTTTTATAAGTATTACAATCACCGTGTCTGTCTGTCTGTCTGGGCTGCGAACACGTGCGCATTTTCGGGGCAAAGTGTAATCACTAGTTGCGTTCGCAGTTTCTTGGAATGAGGGAAAAGCTTTTTCCAAACTTTTTGTCCTTGGGTGTAGTATAAATATTTTTCAATTTGAGTTAGTATCGGGCAGGATTCAAATCCTGCACGACAGCTGAGCGTTCTACCCCAGAACCACGGACACATGTTACGCTTCATTGAAAATTAGAAACTCTTCCGAGGAGAGGTATATTTTGGCTGGCCAACTTGTTAAATATTACTTTTCTGACGATCAATAACTAAATAAAAATAGGACTATAGTGCAGTTCTGGGTATAGTGTTAATATTAGATGTAGGCAGTAAGTACTTGTAGTGACACAATCAATATGTGTTTGCTTAGTTATTAAACAAATATTGGGTCCTCAAAAATTAAATAAACAGGCATGAAAGGACCTAACGATGAGATGAATCTTAACGATTTCAAAAGAGCTGACACCTAGCTTTGTGCGCACTCGATGCAATTGGAAATTGACCCGTAGCACCTAATAAAATAATTATCCTACCTGCAATAAACCAAATGTATTAAAAGATGGTGATCCTATTAATTAAAGAAGCCTCTAATTACGCATTTTGGCCTAATACAACTTTAGAAACTTTAACAAAGATACGACGCCAGGTTAACTGAAATTTTTTAAACGGATCGTTCTAGCCTAACGGAGGCAGATGGCTCCAGTTACGAAGTAGCCTCGGACCGCTAACTTTAGGGGAATATTTCGAAAACCGTAGTTAGGAAGTTTCGAGGTGCCAAAACCTTATAAACGCCAAAAGTGGAAATTTTATGTTTGGTTTCTATTAGTTCATTTATTGCTTATAATAACTCAAATTATACATCTGATAAAGCTAAATCAGACGGTGCTAATACACAATGAATTAATGGGTCAAAACGATTAAAGGGGTCAAAATGAATTAATGTGTCAAAACGATTAAATGGTCAAAACTATTAAATGGTTGAAAGGTATTGTGTCAAAACGATTAAATGTGTCAAAACGATTAAATGGGTCAAAATGATCAAATGTGTCAAAACGATTAAATTGGTCAAAGCAATTAAATAGCTCAAAACGATTAAATTGTTCAAAGCAATTAAATGGGTCAAAACGATTAAATGGTCAAAGCGTTTAAATGGGTCAAAACCATTAAATGGGTCAAAGCAATTAAATGGGTGAAAGCAATTAAATGGGTCAAAACGATTAAATGGTCAAAGCAATTTAATGGATCAAAACAATTAAATTGGTCAAAACTATAATCCAAATTGAAATATAAATTTCATTTATTTCAATTCAATTAATTTTGGTATTTTAATCCTTCATGACATTATTACTCCAGAAATAAATGTAAATTATATTTAATTGTTGAAATGGTTTAATTCTAAGCCTTAAATTAACTGCGCACTTGAAATTGATAAAATGGCGTTTAGTGACTTTTGTCAATGCACATCCGAAGTGACTGGAGACTAAACTATCGGAGGAACACACGGACGAAGATTGTCTTTTCAAACTATATAGATCCATCAACTGTCCGATGAAGGTCAAAAGGGCTGGAGCGCTCTCGTACAAATTAGGTGAAGACGTGGCGGGGGGGGGGGGGGTTCTCCTTCAGACACGCACCCCCTCTGACCTCCCTCTCTAGCTTCAGTGAAATAATTATTTCACCATCAACAAATTCATCGAGTCGCAACCTCTTCTAAAAGGACACTTCATCGCCAACCGCCGGCACGTGCGTAAGTGTCCTTTACCGAAATTTCACGCCGACACTATAAACCTGTAGACGGTTTCAATTATATTGGTCATTTCAAATCCAACTGGCGTCTTTATATTTGAAAATATCGTGTACAATGTAACACCGGATACCGTGTTCGCAAATTAACGCGCCAAAAGTTTATTCCCTAACTCATAACCATGGTTAGAAATCGGCGGAACAAAGAAATTAACCGGAAAAATTAATCATAAAAATTTTGGTTAACTGTTTATTTATGATCATTTTATACGAATAAACAACGATTTAACGTGCAAAAATAATCGGTTTTTCTGATAATTTTTGGGAATACAAATAAATAATTGGATAATTTTTTATTCAAACGCCGATCTCTAACCATGGTTATTCAACTTTACCGGGTTAGATTACTGAAGCATTCTAATGGCGACCATACATCAAACTTCCTCTTCTCCAATTTCTATCTCTTTTCTCGTTATTGCACAGGTACGCCGTCTAGGTTATTTACATTGGTAATTATAGTTTTTATTTTTAATACATATTTACAGAAAACATTGGTTTTCTTTGTTATGAAAGTAAATACATATTATTAAATTATCTTCATGATTAATCGGCAATTATTGTTTATCTAAAATAGATGGCGTTGTTGACAAATCAACATAATTTTGTATCCAACCTGCTTAAATTTGGATAACCTTGCCATAAATAGCATAAAAACATAAGTATGACAATTAACAGATATTATCACCGTTGTGATTTGCCGAATTATTGCGCAATCAATATTTAGTTCATCTCCGGAGCCCCCTGGTGTCTAAAGTATGCCTAAGACCAAAAATATATACTTAATAGGTACATTTACTTATCATTACCTTAGCTTTAATGTAGGTCAAGTTACGATGTTTTAAAACTATCGTTTAAGAAAATAAGTATAAGACCTACATCGCCGCGTACTATATTTTCTACCGAAAAGTGGGTACCTGTGAAGGCGCATGTTTCAAGCAAATAAAAATAGCAGTATAGGGATAAATTTAATGTACCCGAACTAAATAAAGTAGATTTTTTAATTAAATTTTATATGGTATGATGAATAAATGTAGATTTTCCATAAAAATTAATCTGGTATGATGAATAAATGTAGATTTTCCATAAAAATTAATCTGGTATGATGAATAAATGTAAAATTTCCATAAAAATTAATCTGGTATGATGAATAAATGTAGATTTTCCATAAAAATTAATCTGATTTGATGAATTAATGTAGATTTTCCATAAAAAATAATCTGATATGATGAATTAATGTAGATTTTCCATAAAAAATAATCTGATATGATGAATTAATGTAGATTTTCCATAAAAATTAATCTGATATGATGAATTAATGTAGATTTTCCATAAAAATTAATCTGATATGATGAATAAATGTAGATTTTCCATAAAAACTAATCTGATTTGATGAATGAATATAGATTTTTCATAACAATTTATCTGGTATGATAAAGTAATGTAGATTTTTTATTAAAAATAATCTGGTTTGATGAATTGAAGTAAATTTTTTCCGCTTAAATACATTTGGAATGTTAAATTAAAGAAATGTTTTTGCTAAAATAAATTTGGAATGATAAATTAAAGAAATGTTTCTGCTAAAATAAATTTGGAATGATAAATTAAAGAAATTTTCCCCCTAGAATATATTGGGAATGTTAAATTAAAGAAATGTTTCCGTTAAAATAAATTTGGAATGATAAATATTTTTATTATAATCCAAAATGGGAAAATATAGAGCTAGGTCTTAAAACGCCTGTAGAAGTATTCAACACGCATCGCACCGAAGTACAGAGAGAAGCCCCCCACCAAACCCTTAAAGCTAAATTTTCAAGGATTTACGCTCTGATCGTTTTCTCATAAAAAAGGAGACAAATTAATAAGTAACAATATTTAAATAATACAACTGATACTTTATGGATTTGAGTACATTATTTTAATGTTATAATTTTTAAAAACATTTAAATTCTGCAATCTCTAAAAAAATTAAAATAATGTTATCAAAACCTTGAAGTATAAGTCGTATTATTTAATATTATTATTATTTTGAGCATGCACATCAAATTCAATTTATACAAAGTAATAAGCAGGCTAACAAAAAAAAATTAAAGTAATCCAGTGTGAACGATACTAACTCTATCGACACGCGGGGAAAAAAGTAAATATACTTGAAGCGGGTAAAAATAAGGTTTATATAAAAGCAAGATGGGGGGGGGTCAAGAAAAGAGGCTGGAGCAAAACAAACAGGAGGAGACGGCCAAAGAGAGTGGATAGACGACATTTAAGCCGGTGACAAAGATGGATGACGTAGCCACGGGTTTAGAGAGAGACCTACATATCCATCCGTACACACAGCACGCCGCCCAAAGGAAACGAGAAGTTTACGTAGAGATGGCGCTAGCTGTAAACCCCCCACCACCCGTCTAAAATATATAGAATAGACTGGGCGTTAAAAGAACGGGGGGGGGGAGGTACGCTTGTGGACATAAACTGGGGAGACACACAAAATGACATCCAAAGGAAAGGAGCGATAATATAAAATATACAAAGCAAAAGATAACGGTAAAGCTCACGTCTTCGGTTCGCGCGACTCTCAACTGACTATCTAAGGAAAGGTATGGAGGGGGGTACAGTTTTCCGTAGTATACGGTATCGGTTGGTCGTCTAGGTACGTTTCGGCTTAAGCGTGGCGTGGATCATCTCGAGGCGTTCACCTCACACCTCATCGCCTCCTCTCCTTTCAAGGATAAAAGGTGCTGGCAAAAAAGCGGAGCCTGAGACGAGCATCCTAGTCCGTCGAGGCTAACGCAGGTGTTCTCCCCCTCCTTATTCCTTCCCCCGCCGCCGCCGCCATCACCGCCCGTATCCCACTTTACCATCTTTGGGTTCTTATTTTTACACGATTCCCTCTTAAGCCTCCAGTTGACAGCGACACTACGTGTAAAATATATAATTTAATTTGGCGTTAGGCAGCCTCTCGCTCTTTCAAGTCCGCTTTCTAATTTAATAGCTCGTTCGACGTCTTGTGTTTTATTTCGAAGGCACCCCGACGTTCAAACTTTGGTCAGGTTGCTCTTTTTTTCTTTCTATCTTCTTCTGGTTCTACCTTGGAACCTCTTTTAATTGGGTTTGAAGGGGTTGAAAACTGTAGAGAATGTGAACTCGACTGTCAAACATTCTGCAGGTATTCAGGCGAAATTGGCAGTTGTGTTTTGTAAGTAAAAAGAAACGAGTTCATATTTGACTAAGATATGGGAAGCTAACTTGTAAGTGAAGATATAGGGTTTAAAATCAACGTAGATTTTAAATGCAGTGATTATAAAATTTTTAAATACTTAGAATAATAATAATTTAACCCTAATTAGTGCATTTAGTTGATCTGAGTTAACAAATGGCACAATTAGGATAAAAATTAAATTAAAAAGGCATTTTAATAATATATGAAATATATTAATGTAGTTTATTAGTTAATATAAAATAAAATATGTATTTTGAGATAATGACATAAATGCGCGTATATTAAAATAAGCTAGTTTAAGATTGTTAAATTGTTTGTCATGTAGAAATAATAAAATTTAACCCTAATTAAATTCATTTAACGATTCTGAGTTAACAAATAGCACAAACAGAATAATATTTAAAAGTTAAATTAAAAAAGATTTTTAATAATATAAAATGAAATATATTAATGCAGTTTATTAGTTAGTATAAATTAAAATTTGTATTTTTCAGATAATGACATAAATGCTCATATATTTAAAAAAAAGCTAGTTTAAGATTGTTAAATTGTTTGTCATGTTGAACAAAAAACTTATTGGACCAGAAACATCAGCTAAAATTTTTTTAAAGGCATCTCCTACCGGGAGAATCTTTTCCACACATAAACAAAGTGCGTGCTTAAATATTTTAGAGGTCATGCTAAGCATATGGGAAAATCTTTTTTTCTCTAAATTCCGTGTCGTGTAGTTTATTGGACACCTAAGATTATCTAAAAAATATTAATCGTAAAATAAGTCTTTAGCTTCAACACCCAATCCAGAAAATCCGGTGTGAAAAATGTAACTTTATGAAACTGCTTCGAAAATAAAAAGTGACCTTAGATCCAAACCCAGGTAACTTGACTTACAATGTTAGTGGATTGGCTCTTGAAAAAATCATTTCAACCTTCATTTATTATAAAATGTAATACAAAAAATATAGTTTAAGAGTTACAGATTTTTTAACTATTTTTAAACAAAATTTCGGAAAACTATATTTTAAAACCTAAATAAATTTTTACTAAAATTTCCTTTCACTATTTTTAAAAAGAATTTCGGAACACTATATTTTAAAACCAAAACAATTTTTTACTAAAATTTCATTTCACTATTTATAAAAAGAATTTCGGAAAACTATATTTTAAAACCTAAATATTTTTTTTTTTAATTTCATTTTACTATTTTGAAAAAGAATTTCGGAACACTATATTTTAAAACCAAAATAATTTTTTACTAAAATTTCATTTCACTATTTATAAAAAGAATTTCGGAAAACTATATTTTAAAACCTAAATATTTTTTTAAAAAATTTTCCTTTTACTATTTTGAAAAAGAATTTCGGAACACTATATTTTAAAATCTAAATAATTTTTTACTAAAATTTCCTTTTTTTGAGATACCCGATTTTGGGACTAAAATAGTCAGGAGTGTTATCTCAACACATCAATATGCCTGTCCCGAACCCCGTCAAAAACTATGCTAAACACAACCCAGCGATTATCTCATCACGCCGTTTCCTCTCTACCCACCGATAGATGTCGCTCTAAGTAGTGGTGAGAAGCGGCCAATGAGGTTCAAGCGGGTCGACATACAAAATTGGCTGGGAAAGGCCTATTAAGATGATAATAGTTCGGAGGGGATATAAATGAAAACGAAAAAATGAACGGGTTCTATAGCACTCAAGTAAGGCGCTTTACGTGACAGGATTGAGGAATAAAGCATCCCCGAAATAACTTTCGCGCAAAACAAGGACGTTTGAGTTACCTCGCATTCGATTCGAAACAAAAACTGTATACGTACAACCTTTCACTATAGTTCAAGGTTATCGGTTGAGTAACAGCCGGCGAGTGACCTGTTTAGTAAATATTTGATAGGGAATTTAAATAATGGTTTTCGAAATTAGACCCCTGCCACGAATGTTTATATTTAAAGTCACTAGTCAGAATTAAATACGTAAAACATAGTATATTATTTTATATTTATATACGGGTATGTATGTAGGTGTATTTATATTTGGCTGGGAATAATCGGGTGGCGCTACCTGGAGGCGAACAACGGCAACGACACGCTTAGGATTCAACATCCACCCACCCCTTCTCTGGCCTCAAAACTAACGCAATGAAACGAAGCTAGTTTTATACACCATTTTTGAAAGCTCTACTTGTGAATTTAATTATACACCTACGCGCAGTGTCAAGGGGATCCACCGA
Source organism: Leiobunum rupestre (assembly GCF_980474605.1). Taxonomy (NCBI): domain Eukaryota; kingdom Metazoa; phylum Arthropoda; class Arachnida; order Opiliones; family Sclerosomatidae; genus Leiobunum; species Leiobunum rupestre. The sequence goes on from NC_143386.1 coordinate 55,289,253, forward strand.
AGCCAATTTCAAACCTGTTTTATTTTTAAACTTCAACCTACATCTGCCAGAGGGCGAGCCGGTTTAAAATTACGGAGTTAAATTTAATTTATTTATTATTGAAATGGTGCCCTTCGAGATTAGATAAATGTAAAATAAACAATGATATTAAATGTTTCAAACCAAAGAGTTTAGACCTATTTTTGATCTAAAAACGCCTGTAGAAGTGTTCCAACACTAGCACATCGCTGCTCACGGAGAAGTTAATGTACAGGGATTATCATGATAAAAATTATATACAGGGTGTTTCAAAAGGTTAGGCAAAACTTTGGAGGAGTTGTAGGGGGTGAGTTGAGAAGTATTCCTGTTTGTTTCCCATTTTCCTACGATTAGTTAAAAGAGTGCCAGATAGCCTAAAAGTGTAGCCTACTAACCCCTGGAAGTAGGCTGCAACAAGCGCAAAACCAAGCAGCAGGGACTTTAAATTTAAGTTTACCTCGAATTGTTTACAAAGTCCTTTTTTGCCTATCACAAGAGCCCAAACCTTAATGTTCGCATTTCCCCGCTGCTTGGTTTGCGCTTGTTGCAGCCTACTTCCAGGGGCTAGTAGATCACACTTTGAAGCTCTCTGGCGCTCTTTTAACTCATCGTAGGAAAATGGGGGAAAAAACAGGCATACTTTTAAAATCACTCCCTACAACTCCTTAAAATTTTTGCATAACCTTTTGAAACACCCTGTATACTCGAAATCAATGTTTACATGAGCGGTCGGCATTTAACATTTAAACAAACATCATTTTCTGATCAATAGATGGCCTTAGTCCTCTTCCGGTTTTTAAAGGCGCAATTTTCAAAAAAGAACACCTACTGATAAAAAACTATCTCGCAACTTATCGGACTTTGCACTCAAGCTCGCTCTGAAAAATCATTATATTAATTTACATAGAAAAATTTGCAATTTTCGGTCCAATCGTTAGTCCTTGGTTTGTAAAATCTTTTAAAACCAGGTTGCCATGATCTTTTTAATATAGAAACGGATGTTTTTACGAATGACGGTGGTTGAGGCACTTTAAATTCCATTTTTAAGTGGAAAATATTTTTATAAAATACTAATTTCTTTACAAGCCCTTTCAAGCTCTTACTTCATATTAGTGTCAGACAATTAATTTTGCCTAACTCTAATTTAATATTATTTCACGTTGATTTAGCGAACTATATTTCCGGCGGAAGCTGAAATATACCCTCCTTTGGTTATAGTATAGACAGTTGTGTTTTTGGTTAATACTATCTTAACTAATATAATGCCCGACTATAATGGTATTTGGCAAGACAAACAATAATAATATTATCGTGAAAAAATACTCATTACCTTCGGTAATTAAACTAACCTCAATAAAGGAAATTTAAAAGTAAACACCACCGGTTCATATAGGAGCCAATTAAACAATATAATAAATATGGCAGCTGCATAGTCTTTTTAGACTGTTGAACAAATATTTGACTAAAAACCACGCCCACATCCGGTATAGTGTAATTATTCACCTCAAATAATGAAATATTTTCCCCTCCAAAAGGTAAACAATCATTTAACCCACACACTATTAACCATTTTTTCAAGAACCAAGTTATCTTCCTACGACGAAGGAAGATAGTTGGCTAACTATAATAATTTGACCTTTAGTTTCGTGGCATTAACCCCGTCAGATGGCGCGGCATCTACGTGTCAATATTAGCGCACTTTACGGATAACCCACGCATTTAGTCTTATTAAAACCAGAGATAATTGGATTGAAAATACATTTCAGGAGGTGGTTTACATCGAGTGCGCGCGGGTTATCTTCGCAAACGAACTGCCCCTTTAATCACCGGAACTCAGTCGCCGTTCCACGCCACTCCGTCACGCGTAGGTTGGGCCCTTACCTTAGAAGGAATCAACGTACGCGTTAAGGAGTTGCGAACGAGGGTAAATAGCTTTTTATTTCATTCTTTATTTTTTGTTTTAACGCGAGGGCCTTTTCGTAAGCGGGTCACGTGGGTTTGCCCTAGTCTTGGGCGGTTGCCCACCCGTCTCAATATTTCTCTTTTATACCGCAAGGGAGAAGATGTCGAAGGGAGGGGGGGGGTGAAAGACCCGATAAGCTTTGATCGAGAGCCGCCAGGTATTAAGGGATCTCCCATAAATTTTAATTTACAAAAGGTTTTAATGGGTATTCTCTCTCGCTCTTCCGAATGGATTTTGGTACTAAACGACTAGAAAAATGCAGACTTCGCGATACCGAGAGTGAATTATACACACAGCGGTTATCCATGGATAAGGGTAAGTAAGAATCAATAGAATTCTAACTTAGTTGGTATTAAATATAAGGGTTTGCTTCTTGAATGTGACTATTGCAATCTCCGTTTGGTTCGTGTCTAATTACGAAGGACCTGCACTTTTAGAAGTTCTTAAGAACAAAGGTTCAAAAGGACTTAAAGGCTCTTCTTTGGGGTTAATTGAAACTAGATTTTCGTGAATACAAATTTGTTTTACGATTGTTAACATTTAAAGTGAATAAAACTGAATTAAAATTCCGTTTAATTAGAAGAAAAAGAAATCTTTTAGTATACTGAAACAAAATATAGAAAAAAAAAATGTATTTCAATATACCTTTAATGGAATACATTCCAAAATTAGGAACACATTATATCAAAACTATATTAAAATTTTCAGTTTTCGTATAGCAACTTAGCGTTCAACACGATAAATACATAAATTACTATTTTTTTTCAACTAAACAACGATTTAAAAAAGCTTAATATATTTTTTCATTTTTTAAAACTACAAAAACATTATTTACCTTCCATCCAAGTTTAAAACTGGGGTGGCGGAGTGGTTAGCACTTTCACCTCGCAACGAGAGGAGCCGGATTCGATCTCAACTTGTGGCATTGAGTGAAAACTCGGAATTGCTTCTTTTGCGTTGAGTTTGCAAGTTCTTTCCCTACTGGTTAAAGGGGTTTTCCCTCGAGTTCTTCAATTTCCCCTTTCCATAAAACCTTGTAGCGGTTAACGGTAATTGTAAGTGTAGGGAGTTGTTTGCTCGTGTGGCATGAAGGGCTTGCCACCACACTGTTACGCAATTTAACCCAGCCACCTGAATTAAAGGTAATAAAAGTCGTTAGATGACTAGCTGGTGCCTTGGGTATTAGCCTAGCTGGTTATTATTATATATTATATATTATATATTATATATTATATATTATATATTATATATTATATATTATATATTATATATTATATATTATATATTATATATTATATATTATATATTATATATTATATATTATATATTATATATTATATATTATATACTATATATTATATATTATATATTATATACTATATATTACATATTATTAATAATAAAGTCATTTTAAGGTTAAAACACTTACGGTTTTAATAATTAAACAAGTCATAATAGTTATCCGAGTTAAATTACAAATTGCCACAAAAGATAATTTTATTCATCAAGTCCACCTCAGTGGAAAAGACGCCTCTCCATGTTCTCACAGTTAAGACCTCCAAAAAATTGTTTGGTAGCTACGCGTGGCCGAGTCTATAAACGTGGGAAATAACTGTGGATTTTGAGTAGTGGATCTTTTTACAAGGCCGTATGTGGTTGTGGCCCGAAACGATACAAGGCAGTGAAGCCCGCTGGGGAGGGGGAGAGTTTTGAATAGGTGTTTTTCCAAGGGACCACACCCAAGGAAAAGAGAGAGACACATGATGGATGGAGACCATATTCCCCACCCCCCACCCACCTTCTTCTCTTCTACCTTCGCACGGGGACAGTCACTTCAAACACTATCAAAACAAGTTGCTTCGGCCAACATACACCACGTTTAACATACCATAGACCATACACAGACATTCGTAACTTGCTTATAACGGAAACAAACATTTACAATGACGCCATTAAAGGTTCAATTTTAATACATTTATTGAAACTAGAGGGAGTTAGTTCACACTGGTGTTGTAAGTCGGAAAATTTTCCGCGGAAAATGACCGAGGCCTTTTTTCCGGAAACTTTTCCGTATTTTTCAGAAAAAAGTAAAAAAAAAGTTTTAATTCCATGATTAGTCTAATATATTGTTTGCAAATTTAAATAAAGCAGTATTTTCGCCTAAATTTTTTGAATCGGAAATATAAAACTAAACCTCTAGACAAGTTTAAATTGATTAACAATGTAACACTATTAATGTTTTGTAGTATGTTTACTGATATTAGACATTTTATATCGATAAAAAGTAATTTTTGTATCAATTTGTTTTTTAATTTTCCGATTTGCGGAAAATTTTCTGGAAACTTTTCCGCGTTTTATTTTTCCGGAAAATTAACAACACTAGTTTACACCTTTTGGCTGGAAGGTAATAAATACTTACTGAATTATTACAAAAACACATACACAAAAGTTTTCTTACAGAAAAGCGAACATTTACTGCGAAATCATTGGGGAGTCGATTTTAATGCTTTTAGTTATGCTAGATGGCGCAAATTTCAACATTTTATTAAAAATTATTTATTACAATAAAAGCTTATATTATTTATGTAAAAACTATAATCAAAAGTTTGATTCGCGTTAAATGTTTCATTAAAAAATAATATTTTTTCTCAGTTTTAGCTAATTTAAAATTTATACGTTTCAAACTGCTGGCGCCATCTAGAAAGAATTTCACGATTTTAAAAATATACCTCTAATGGCGTTACCCCGCTAAAATATTTAATCTTGTAATAAACTAAATAAATAAATAAATAATTAACTAAATAAATAAATAAATAATTAACTAAATAAATAAATAATTAACTAAATAAATAAATAAATAATTAACTAAATAAATAAATAAATAATTAAGTAACTAAATAAATAAATAAATAATTAACTAAATAAATAAATAATTAACTAAATAAATAAATAAATAATTAACTAAATAAATAAATAAATTAATAATTAACTAAATAAATAAATAAATAAATAAATAATTAACTAAATAAATAAATAAACAAATAAATTTTAGTTAATTAATTCTATAAATATACTGCAACATCCTACTCGTCGTCTAATCATAACGTTCGTCATCTATTCACGGGTGACAAAGTGAAAAATGGTCAAATAGCTGAGGCTTAACGCGTATGCATTATAACACTAAACGATATCTTTAATACTGCAAGAAACACGACAAAAACTGTTTCCCCTTTTATTTTTTATCCATTTTTTTATTCCCGGTGTTTCGTCGATACAGTATTTCCTTTACCCAAAAGAAAATGATAAACTACCGTTGCAAGTTTTGCCCCCTCCCCCTCCTCCCCTTTGGGGGGGGGGGCTTTCTTTATTGATATTTGAAACCGGCTAAGCCCGTGATAATGGGGGGGGGGGGTGAAAAAGGTCTTATCTACGCACCCCTTGCCATTACAGTTTAGAAAAGATACATCATTTTTACCCTGAAACCTTTCATGCCAAGAAATGAAGAGTAAATGTTGGTTTATTTTTCCCCGAGCCCGAAATTCAAATTTGATACTTAACGGAGGATAATTTAAATCCGTAAGCTTTCAGGCGCCGCTTACGTAGTACCGATAACCTCGAACGTTTGTGGCATATTTTCAGAATCTTAACCCCCGTAGATGACCTATTTATGTTGTAAAGAGGATAAGATGATGGATATAAGATATCTAGTTTAAACAGCAAAAATTGGGCTAAATTTAAACGTCCGCAAAGCGGGGACCGATATATATTTGACAAGGGAAAAGATCCGTTCACAGTAGTAAACGCCATCAGCGGTAGATTGTTTAATACCCGAAGTATTACTAGATGGCGCCAGCAATCTCCAACGTAGAAATTTGAAATTATCTAAAATTCACAAAAAAATTCTAATTTTAATGAGTTGAAGTTCTCTTTAAATAAGGGTTTGAATTTTAAATTCAATAAATCCCGCCCTCAAAATCCCGCCCTAGTAAAAATGAAAAGATTAAAATTGAGCCTCTAAATGCTTCTCTCTAAATGTTTGCTCGCCTGTAACTTATTTGTGGATCGGTCTTTCAGCTAATTTAACCAACCGTTAACGGATACACATTTAACGTTAAAGAAGACCCTTTCTCCGAGGTAACGCCATTAGAGATAGATTTTTAAATACCCGAATTCTTTCCAGAGGGCGCCAATGGTTTGTAAAATATTCAATTTTTGCGTTTCGTTTTATCCAACGCTTAATTTTGCTTAAAATAGCGATAGAAGTTATTTAATTTAAAATTAAATCAAATTAAAATTGAACCCATTGAACATGAATATTTACGAAGTTCCCATTTCGGTCAACAGGTTTAACAGAAGCTAGAAGGTATTGGCGCTAGTTACGTTTAAAAATAAACAGGCCATATGATATGATGTGTTTAGCTCATACCCCCTTTAAGGGCTTCGCCCGATATGTATGTTTCCCTTTAAGCAATTGGTTGATTCCGTATTTTGTACACGTTAAGTGGTTTTTTAATTTTTTCTTGGAGAAAGACAAAATTCATAACAATATATATATTCCCATAAGCAAATGTCTAGGCCAAATTTTTGACGATCACATACCCGTTATTAAGAGGTAGGTATTCAAAATCTGCACCTCCTAGTGGCTACGTCCTCAACTATGCATTTCTGAAATAAATTTCGCGAAATGCATTATGAATGCGCGCAAGCCATGCGCAAAAGTTTTTAAACTTATAACCATGGGGGATAAATCTCCGCCGCAAGGCTTATTCGCAATTCCATCGCTTTAAAACTTAAAAGTAACACTCATCTTTGCAAAATTATTCATCAGAACCTAAAATAAGAGTTGCGTTTCTGAAGGTATTAATTTTTCAAATATGAGATTTAGACGCGTTTTGTGTGGCATTTATCAGCCCGAGCGTGGCTGCTCTACCAAGTAAGATAATATTTTAGGTGTAGAAATTTTTAAAAAGAAGATGTCGCTAATGCCTTATCGTCGTACGCTAATTTTCTTCTCACATGGACAATGCCGTAAACATGGAGCTCTATTCTCGACCTTTACTGATGGGGACCTTTACTTATGGGGACCTTATGATAGGCTTATGTTATAACGAAAAGGGTGAAACAATACAGGGTTTAAAATACTTTATTTTAGTATAACCGTGGAAGGCCTGGTGGTAATGCTATGTAAAAAGCCCCCCACCCTCCGCAGTTCATTGCAAAATATAGCTAGAGCAAAAACACGAGAACCACCAATGGTCTAGAGAGTGAGGAGTAAAAACGCGAACAAGTAAAGAGACCAAGAAGTGGGGGAGAAAACTAAGCTTTATTGGGGAAAAATATGCGGTACTTCGGCCTAATAACGTTTTTCGCCTTGAAGGCCTATCGGCCGAAGTACCGCATATTTTTCCGCAATAAAGCTTAGTTTTCTCCCCCACTTCTTGCTCTCTTTACTTTTTACTCCTCATTGCAAAATATAGCATTTTACACCCTAAAAAATTACCCCATAGAAGAATTCAACTAAATATAATGCTATATAGCCAAATGCCGCCAAATGCTCTGCCTTCCACAGTTCAATCCAAAATATAGCATTTTACACCCTTAAAAATCGCAATAGAAGAATTCAACTAAAGCTAATTCTATATAGCAAAATGCTCTGCTCTCGGCAGCTCAATGCAAAATATAGCATTTTAAACCCTAAAAAATCACCCCACCGAGAATTCGACTAACGTTAATGCTATATAGCAAAATGCCCTGCCATCGGCAGATCAATGCAAAATATAGCATTTTAAACCCTGAAAAATATCAGACAAAAGAATTCGACTAAATCTAATACTAAATAACCAAATTATCTTCCTTCCGCAGTTCAATGAAAAATATAGCATTTCGAACCCGGAAAAACGACCCCTTAAAAGAAATCGTTCTAAACCTCGAGCTAATGATAGAATCAAAATTTAATCCTCTGGATTGGAAGCAGTGGAGGGGGAGAGTAAAAAAAATAACTTGCAGTGCCCTTAATTGTTATAAAAAGATAAAAAAAAAGAAGCCCTTCGGAGGATTTAAGGCCCCAGAGCATCAGTTGGTCAATTAGGCCCCCCTCCGACCCCAAGTTATAAATCTCTAGCCTGACACGCCGTGAAAGCATTCACTTTTTTACGCGCTACATCGTTTTTTAACGTCCGTTAACGAACATTGAAAAAAATTAAATTCCCCAGCACAGGGAATACGAACTGTTTTTCTACGAAATTAATTTCAAGTCGTTTTAAAAATATATTTTTAACATTTGTTTTGAAATTGGGCGGATACGTAAATCAGACAATATAAAATAGACAGTTTTGACCAGGAGACAATCGTAAGGCAGAGGTGACCAAACTGGGTATCTATAGAAAATTGTGTATCTTAAAAATTCCCTAAAATCTCATTATGGAAAATATCGAATCTGTTCCATTGCGCCGAATCCCATTCGACCGAAAAATCCGCACTTTGGCGGATTTAGGATTCGGTCTAATGGGATTGTCCCATTCGACCGAAAAAGCCGCACTTTGGCGGATTTGGGATTCGGTCTATTGGGATTGTCCCATTCGACCGAAAAAGCCGCACTTTGGCGGATTTGGGATTCGGTCTAATGGGATTGTCCCATTCGACCGAAAAAGCCGCACTTTGGCGGATTTGGGATTCGGTTTTATCCGTTTCAGCATCTATCAGAACATCATGCAGTGTTACCTAACCTAACCTAACATTCTACATTAAAGAATCGCGACTGGCCTTTGCATTTATTAAGCCTAAATACATTCCCGTTATGCGGTCGCTCAATTGTGAATATTGCGTCGGTCGATTAGAAAAATACAAATCCCGCCTTTGGGCTAATTTCATCAAAACATTGGCGGAATTCGGTCTAATGGGAATTCGGTCGAATGGGATTCGGCGCAATGGGAAGATACCAAAATATCCACTATAAACAGGAAGGCTATTCTGTAAAATAATTACGAAATAATCTCGATCCGTCCAAAAGGGCAATGCGCGTGTGGAGAAGGGGCGGATATCGAAATATCAAACTATCGATTGTTTAAATTCAATTTTAAGTAGTGTTAGTATGCTATGCTTTGTCCGGTATTTTAGTCAAATCAGAAACTAAATGATTACGTTGGCGTAAAATATATGTTTACTTTTGCTGCTCAAGGCTTAAATTGGCGCTATCTGCCGTATGTCGAAGCATTTCATAAAAATAACTTACGTCGGCCTTACAGACCTCCACGATTTTTAATTTAACCAATACTATCGATAGTTTGATATTTGGATAGCAACTTCCGCTACACACGCGCATTTTAAATGATCATGATTTTTTGGTCATTTTTGATTTATGGGTGATTTTGACCTTGAAATGGTGATTTTGAACTTCGAAATTGCGACCTTAAAAAATTGGAAATTTGTGCGCTCCTTTTCGCACCCTTGTTGTTGGGGTTAAGAGTGCTACCTTAACTATACCAGTAGTGTAGTAATGCCCATATTGATTCACTATTGAACTTTGACTGTGCTAAATTTCAACCCCTCTATTTTATCCCTCGGTTAATCCATTTCTTGTGTGGACCAATTTTGTTCGAAAGGTCGTCGACTAGTTTTTAGCAAAACCATTTCCTAACCCCCATCCGCGCACTTCTGAAGTATACCAACATATATCGCAATTAGAAAAATTAACCGAATAAACTGGTAATTGATGATGTACGTAGAAAATATTAAATTGACAAATGACTCTTTTGAAATAAAGTCTCGCTGATGGCAATGTTGGGATATTTGCCGCATTAGAGAAAACGCAATTAAAAGTAAGTTTTATTTCGTCTTTACCTCTCTTAAAAGATACTTTACTTATCTCGGACCACCCAGCGTTAGATACTCAGCCGTTCTCAATGTCATTTCCGTTATAATAACTAACACTAATTGTCGGCGCAGTTTGAACCATCTTTTTAATTACATAATTGCCGTAAAGAGTAGCGAATTAGGGACCACCTCGAAACTCTAAGGGAGATAAATCGGAACTAGACTCGGGTCGCTTTTGAAAAAGAGGGGGGCCAAAATTTATACGCCAAAGAAGGAAACGTGTCCATCCGTAATCGCAAATTAATGAATCCGTTTTTCTTTCGTTCTCTCGCCAGCTAACGGGGGGATGATGGGATTTATCGGTTCCCCTCTTGAGCTGAACTCTGACCTCGAGTCTAAAGCGGGAAATTTGCAAACTTAATTTTTTTTACAGCCTCCAACCCTTGATTGAAAATTAGTGCTGGTGTGATTTATGAAATCGAACCCTTAGTGGATTTCGCAGTGATTTAAGAAGTCTTAAAGGGGAACGGCCAAGCCTTTCCAAATATGGCCTTATTTCCGTCTCAAAAGATTAACAAGACGTTCAATATACTAACACGTACCTTTTTTTGTCTGGAAAAAATAGCTTTTGGCCCAAAAAGTTGAAACGAAAAATAACGCCAGGTGTTTGGGTTTGAATTTTCGCCGCCATCTTATGGGCTGTCGCCAGCGCCCCTAACCCCGTATGAGCGATTTGCGAACTATCCTAACTTTTGAAATCGCGCAATTTAGGCTTATGTCTCTTATAACTGGAACGCGCCGCGCGTGCGAAACATATTTTTCACGTCTTCAGCAGCGCGCGTTTTTACGTGGTTTTTATGTCTCACCGACTTCTCACCAGGTGTCCCGACGGACGCGCGCTTTTCGATTTCACGAAATTTCTTTATTTCATTAAAAATTAACCACTCAATATTTTTTGATGCGGTTTTCGCCATAAATTTTAGTTTTTAATGGGCTATAGGGCTATCTAACTGGTTAAAGCTTGACCGTTCCCCTTTAATTATAGTTAGTGTAGGGAGCTGTTGGCTCGCGTGGCTTGAAGGGCTTGCCACCACCCTCCTACGCATTGTAACCCGGCCACCTGGATTAATGGCTTTAAAAGTCGCTTGATGACTTAGGCCTAAGGTGGTGCCAAGGGTATTAGTCTAGCTGTTAATTAATTGAACCCAATAGATAGAGGGACACCCAAGGCAATAAAGACTGATATAGCACAAATCTAATCAGTCTGGTATACACTGTTAAAAAAATTCGTTCAGAAGACGTTCAACTTAGAACAGTCTGTTCAAAAATGAACGATAGCGTTCTAAAGGTAAGTAACAGAGAACGGTGTGTTCAAGATATTTTATTTCGTTCAAATAAGAACGAATGCTCTTTCGCCCTCTGGAGGAAGGCTTGTAAACTAACAATAGAATAGATTCGTTCCAATAGCTAGGAGATCGTACCCCTTAGAACAGGTTTTACACACAATCCTATATGGATTTCTTTGTATTGGTTTCATTTACATGTACTAACATATAAGCGTGACACTTTCACCGTATGACCAAAAGTAACTAATAAGTGTGACACTATTTTGCGGAAAACGTCGTAAGGCCAAAAATTACAAATAAGTGTGACACTATTTTGCGGGAAACTTCGTATGGCCAAAAGTAACAAACAAGTATTCGCAACCAGAAGATATGGTATCGCCACCTAGTGGCGAAAAAGCAGAACTACGATCTAAAGGAAACAGTACTGCTGTCAGCTGGAGGCATGTCTAGGCATACATACACTTGGTGTAAGTATTCTACATGTATTTCGAAAATTAATGAATTATTAATTAGTACTTTTTCTCAGAAAAAACCAGCACCACGGAAATGGATCGAAATACCCCTACTGTCGATGCTGAAGAAGGTCAGGGTTGGCAAAATCCTTGTTTTTTTTAAAAAGAACAAAAACAATGTTTTTTATTGTTTTAAACAAGATTCATTGTTTTAAACTGTTTTTAAAGCGAACAATAAAAAACACATAATAAACAATAAAAAACTATGTTTAAAACACGTTTTAAACTAATCATTATACTTATGAATCACGAGTAAACTCATTTAAAGTAATATTACGTATCATTAAACGTATTATCATAAGTGGCATAATTACCCTAAGTGTGTCAATAAGATGAATTTTTCCATGATACCTTGTTTAACGAAATTGACGTAAATGACGTCATTTTTCCAGTGACGAAATTTACGTAATGTGTTTGCGAAGCGGCGTCTGCGGCGCGAGCATTAAAAATACCATATAGAGTACTTGAACGGAATTCGCGAGTCCTACGGTTCTTTGGTCTGTTTAGAACAAGCTCAAATTGAAGATTTTCTGTGGGAAAGGCTCCTATTGGCACACTTAGGGTAATTATGCCACTTATGGTATTATAAATAAACTCACAGGGAGAAGAACCAATGAGTACACGCTTATTTAAACGAGCCAAGAATTTCGCTAAGCGTTGTTGACCAACCATTGACGGCCTTAGGGTTTTCGATGCCCCATGCAAATACTATCTAACCCGTAGTAGGGTTTTTAATATAGCTATCATCCTGGAATTTTTGGTCGCATAGAACTAAGAAAAGGGAAAATATCCACCCATTGTTTTTAGTTTTGGTTTATTGAAATGTGCACGTCTGCAGTCATAAATCATCACAAATAAACAATGTTACATAAAATAAGATTTTAGGTACCTCTATAATCTTAAAACTTCCATCACGTCATAAAATTTCTAAAAAATCGAGAAAGGGGACCGAAATCCCTTGATTTTTATCTTGGAGTGCCGCCTAGTCGGTTTTAGCCCGATCTGTCCAGACCGGCCGTGCTTCTTGTTACTTAAAACCCGGCACAATCCGACTAAACAGCAACCCTACTTTTATCTCGTGCATAGGTAGTGTCCCAAATAGATGTATATTGGCAGCTATATAAATTCTATTTAAACAAAAAGACAAAATTCAATGCGCTCGTAGGATTTTTGCACTGGTAGGAAATTTATGAAATCATATCGAGCCTTTTCAGTCGCTCTTTTCAGAGAATCTTTAAATCAAACTACCCGTTATAAATACAATTTACATTTCTTAGAGCCTTGGAATGGTTTTTTCTACCTTTTCCCTCATATTGAATAACGAAAATCTTACAAAAAACAATGAAAATTTACCTTATAAAAAACATGTTTAAAACAGATAGTTTAAAACGTTTAAAACAAATTGGTGTTTGTTTAAAATAATTGTTTTAAACGTGTTTTAAACACTTGTTTTAAACCTTTTGTTTAAAACTTGCCAACCCTGAAGAAGGTAAATATTATTTAAAAAGTCTAAACTAGGCCTATGCCTAAGCTTGTTCTTTAGGTTGCATTTTAAACATTAATTAGTTTTTAAAATAGAAGTTGATGTCAGACTGCCTCTAATTAAAATAATACAATATGTTGGAACCAAAGTTAATTGTTTACAACAAGGAGAGGAAAAACTAAGAAGTAATCATATCATTTCCTGCAGTATTACTGGAACGTCCGAGAAGCTTAAAGGGTACAAAGTGGAGGCTCTTGTACTGCAGTCTTCTGCCTTCTCTGAGGAGCCCCACCATGTAACTTTATACTGAGAGAAAAAAGCCCTGCTCAAATTACATGAAAGTGTTGGAAGCAGGGGATGCCAAGACATTTCTGTAAATATAACAGCTTATTCCGTATTATAATTTTACAAGTAATTTTATGTTAATTTAACATGATGAAATAGCTGTAAAAAACACATTAATAAAGTCGGTGAAATCAACATGAATAACAGTCTGGAGTACGTGAACCTTATACGTAATTTAATTGGCATATTAAAGTTGGTTTTACACATCCGTCGGTAGAAATTGCTTTTTACATCTCAGTAAATTCGATAAGTAGCAAATAATTAAATCAACAAACATTATTGTAGAAAATACACTAACACGTTTAGTCAAATTTACGAACATGAAACTGAATTTTTGACATAGTAGCTAGGGAAAAAACACCTAATATGCAGGGCCGATCTCACATTTTCCAATAATATAAAATTAAAAGGTTATCCGCACAGACAATTCGTTAAACTCCGGGGGTAAACGGGTCAAATCCCTCAGAGAGACTCAATAATGCACATTCGCACAACTTATTCTTGAGTTTTTAAAAACTAGCTTTATGTTCTGTACTTTTTGGTTTGTGTTTTTGAAGTTTCACGCGTAAGGTTGATTTCTAGTATATAGCTAAGGTAACCTACGTAAAGAGACTATATTTCAAAATATAGCACGATTTTAATTTACATGTTTACGTAATTACTGATACACAGCTATTTCACTAGTAAAAATGATTTTGTTTAAAAAACAACAATAAAGTCAGACGACTTTGGAACAAAATTTTACATGTTTTACGAGGCAACTGGGTTTTCAGGTTTGCCAGATAGGTACTAATCTAATTGTGAGCCTCTCTGGTTCAAGAGAAATCGGGCATAGCCTTTAGCCTCTCTATAAACCAAAGTAAATAATCACGTAAGTAGTATTTTACCGAATTGTTTATTGCTGTAAATTCGACAAACGACTAAATATTAAAAGCTCGCTCTTTTCCAAAAGAAACACTCGCTTAGGTTGTAAAAAATATCTCACGGTTTTTATATTTATTCATTTTTCTTATTTATTTCTTACAATTAAAATTTAATTAAAACCATTTGAGGCCGATAATGGATGACTATAACCACAAAAATATCATGACTCTATCAATAGTAGATTTCAAAATAGAGTTTAGTCAATCCCTGCCTTGGGCAGTGCACCCAAAAATATAATTTTGGGGCAATGTCGGAATCGAAAACATTTCCAAATCACTTCTTGGTCTGCAGGGTGAAGGATTATCAAAGAAATTACCATGCATTATGCGTAATTAAATTGACGGGGTTCAGATGCTATTAACTAAGCAGATGAAGGGTGGTCGTACGGGGCGCACCCCCACAGCAATGAAACAATAAATAAAACTGTTTAAAAAATTTGTGTGCTGAAATAACCAGTTTTTCAAAAATACTGAATTATACGTTTGAGTTTTTTAAATTGAAATGTTTTTAAAGAACTTCAATGTTAATATTACTGAAGCTAGCCGTTTAAGTACATATCTGTTATTCGAGTAAATTTTACATAATGAACTGTTAATTTTACACTCTTGATGTGTGTAATAAATACACCTGCAAATAGTCCTGAACATTTTTACAATGTCCTTCTGTACATTTTACAAGACCAACCCATTTTTATAGAATACAGGCCATTTATGTACTTATGTTCCTGTATAAAAAAAGGATACGTGTAATTTGTACAGGATTATTCTGTACTAGTTGTACACACAGGTTTCATGTACATATCTTCTGTTAAATTAAAGGATAACAGTAATTATAACAGGATTATTCTGTGCAAGTGATATACAGACGGTTCATGTAAAATTATCCTGTTAAAACTAGGATTTTTTCTCTCAGTGTAGAACTAAATGTGGAATTCAGAGAATTTCAAGTGATCTGTACATGTCCAAGTGGGAGCGGTGGATATTGCAAGCATTGTATTGCCATTCTTTTACTCGTTAATAAGAGTAACACATTATGTAAAGAAACGAAGTCTTGTACTGACGTTACTCGGAAATGGGGAAAACTCAAGAAGCAATCGATTGAAATGCACAAAGGGGAACCCATTAGTGATATGTGTTGTGTTGGGCCACCCAAGTATGCGGTTCCATCATTTGATAAAAATAAGCAACGGAGTATCTTATTAAGGCTTCTTCGTTCATCCAAGTACGAAACGGCGCTTCATAAACATATTTTACCTGGCCCAAAAATTAGGAAAGAATTTGTTAAATCTCCATTAAAAGATAAAAATCCAGCCACCGCAAGCTCTGCCATCTCTGACACTTTTGATGATATCAAAATACGTTTCAACATAATGCTTGACTGTGAAAATATGAAGGTTTTGGATGAAAATCTTGGAACCTTAGTTGATGGACTATCTGAAACTGAAAAAAAATTCTATGAAACTAACATCACAGTCACAAGTGTGGAGGCTCTACAAATTGCAATTACAACAATTACCCAGACTAGCGATTTTTGGTTGTCTAACAGAGGAAGCAGGTGCTATGAGTTTTACACTTATCATAAAGACCCCTCGGAGAAGATTTCCAAAATGATTGAATCAAAATTTCGTGGAAATGAAAATACTCAGTATGGAATTATTATCGAACCTATTGCCATTGCCAAGTATGAGGAAAAATTTGGAGTAAATGTTACACTATTGGTCTAGTCATACACCCAGATCATCCGTACCTGGCTTGTTCGCCGGATGGATTAAATAAGTCAATTTTGATTGAAGTGAAATGTCCTACAGCGGGAAATGATAAGCCCCTTGATGAAATAGTTAAAGATTTGAATTTTTTGAACCACAAAGAGGAGACGTTGAAATTAAAAACCAAACATAAATTCTATGGACAAATTCAACTAAACCTTGCAATTTTAGGGCTCTCGCTAGCACACCTAGTCATTTATTCAAAGAAAAGCAATGACATATTAGTAGTTGAAGTTAAAATAGCTGAAGTATTTGTTACTAAGCTTTTAATTAAATTGCAATTTGTTTATTTTAAATATTTTTTGAAGAAATATATAGAACTAAAATCCTAAGCAATATTGGTTCAGGATAAATGTTATTATGCAATTAAAAATTGCAATTCGTTCCTAAACCATTGTTCCTCAGACTTGAATTACAGTATTATTTTACTTTTTGTTTATTTTTGAGTAAATAAAATATTTAGCAATTTATGATTGTACTAAAATTTATTATCTGCCAATATTGATGTTGACAAATTTACAACAGCACTCGCAACGATAAACATTTTGTTAATGTAAGGAAGTAAATCCCACGGTATGCTTTTGTTAAAAATATTGAAAGTTTTCAATCATTGAATTGTTCGCTCAACATGAACCCTAGCGCTAGCGATTTTTGAAGTTAGCAAGGCATCTTCTCGGGAAAATTGGCCCCTCTTTCTAGTGTTTTGTCCTTTAGCCTTTCTTTTAAGAAAAGGCGGCCTAATTAACTTCAGCGCTCTTACACTACACAAGTCTTCAATTGCAAACCCTTTATCCACCATAATGGCATCTACATACGGTATGCACTTCTCAAGAACTCCACACTTTTCGGTAATTTGTTTATCAGATGATTTACCCACAAACGCCTGACTCACCATAGTAATCACACCAGATGGAGATACACAAATGCACACTTTAACGGTATTGGTACCTTTGTAATGAGAGTAAGTTTTTATCTTGCATTTTAGACACCTAGGCTTTTCAACGGAGACCTCTGTACAATCTAACACCGTCCTCGTATGTTCATAATCTTTAAAGCAAAGTGGCATAGATTCCATGATTCCCTCTTTCTCTAGCCATGGAACTGATGATTCTAAAACCGTGGTTAATTGGCATATTGTTTGTTTGAAATAATTAGCCGTTATCTCCTGGCTAAGACCGAAAAGATCTCCGAGAGCAGTGTACGTAATACCTAATTTAAGTTTCATAAATGTAAGTAAAATTCTGTCTCGGGTTCGCTGATCTTGTTGAGAGAAGTCTGCCTATTTTTCCTTACAATATATGTATTTGCTCTCCTTTGAGATGAAGGTGTTGTCTTTCTATCATGCTTACGAAGAGGTAGTTTCTCAGAAGGAATTGCTAAGGGCCGTAGGCGAGGTGGATATTTGAAATGATCTGTAAAATAATATCAAGATCAAGATTAAAAACAACGTTTAGTATTACACCAGAATTGACTTACCTTTATGTGTTTCAGGAATATTTTTATAATCATCTTTTTTAAAATGTGAAGAGCAAACAACCATAGTTTTACTGGGTGTCTTTCCCATTTTTAACGCAACTTCCCAAGCCTTAGCTAATTTCGGCGGTTTTGAAGGAAAACGATGAAACCTCATACCTTCCATGGTACCGTTGTTTTTACAATCAAACACGCAGCAATACGTAACCATTTTATTGCAAAATATTACAAAAACACCTTCAAAATAATTCAATCAGTCTAATTTAAACGTCCCAATTATCTAGCTTACTACGTTAAGTCGCCTATTTGTTTCCTTGAGATCGCGCCATCTTGGACAAACCGAAGCGCCCCCTTTTATTTCTTTTGGTTGCGAATAACATCCATAAAGTAATAAATGAGTGGTTTAGAGTGCGCTTTGTTATAGGTAGTTTTTTCGTACAATATTATGTCGTTTTAAGTTAGTGTACTGGTTGATTAAACTATTACTCGTAATTTATTTACAGCGTGAGTTAGAACATGTTGTAATGAAGTTGTTTTTGTAGTTGTATGTACAGTGTGTTTGGAAATTTACTGAAGATTCAATTTCATTTTTGGAGCGTAGTTCCTTTACTAGCGACTCAAATGGCGTTAGGTCTGTAACGCTGTTTCTCAGAAACTACCCCACCTATTGAAAAGAAACTTCACACAAATAACGATATAAATAACCTCCGTGTCCTAACGAAGTGGAAAACGAAAAAGGGTTGTGAAAGGTCCGAATTTATAGGACACGCACCGTTTTTTTTAAAGTATATTTTTATTTGATTGGCAAGGTAGACGAAATTCATTCGGAAATGTAATTGCCCAAGTTCCAGAATTAAAATTTACAGAAAATATTTCGTAATATACTTCAATTTGGTTTGACATTTTCAGCATAGAAATAAATTCTAAAATCGTTAGTTACCAGTTCTCGGTCTTTCGGCTGAGAATAGAATGTAATAATTTTTGCGCTATGAAACGGTTTTCTTTATTTTACGCATATCACTTTCGTGGTAGATATTTTAAGCTTAATAAGATGATTGTTGTGGTCGGAACTATATTCAAATAATCTAGTTTTAGAAATAGTTTTCCTTTTCGGTGGGCAATGGGTTAGGTTAGGTTACTTTTATTAATTTAGCATGATGAACCGCCGGCAGGAGACATGAGCTATAATTTTGAATGCAATAACTTTATGTACTCTTTGTATTGGATAACGATAAAGCATTCCAAGTCGAACGAGAAAATGATCCACGGCGAACGACAAAACGTTCTAATTTGAACAAAGAAGGTTTGTTCAATATAGAACATCTAAGTTCAATATTGAACCATCAACCATCGTTCTTTATCGAACGAATATTTTTTGTTCATATTAGAACAAAATGGCGTTCTGTTATAGGGACAACCTTCTGAACGGCGATTTGTTCAAATTAGAACAATTTTTTTTAACAGTGTATCTCATTGGTTGCCTAAAATCTACGTCTTTCGGGGTAGCCGAATTTCCTTTTTAAGGTCGGGATCGGTCTGTTTATCATCGTTATTTTTTATTCAAATATTATATGATATTTAATAATAATAAAAATAATCAGCGAGGCTAATACCCAAGGCATCGCCTTAGGCCTAAGTCATCAAGCGACTTTTGAAGCCATTAATTCAGGTGGCCGGGTTACAAGCCCTTCATGCCACGCGAGATCACCATTTTGAAGGTCGAGAATGACATTTTCAAATTTGAAATTCAAATCTACTAACGATCATCCATTTGAACCCCACTGCACTGTTAAAAAAAATTACTAATTTGAACAAATCGCCGTTCAGAAGGTTGTCCCTGTAACAGAACGCCATTTTGTTCTACACTGAGAGAAAAAACTGTAGTTGCTGCAGGACATTTTTACATGGAGATACAGCACAACACGTTTACAGAATAGTTCAGTTAATATTACCGCGTTTTTGTAGTTTTCAAAGGTAAAATGTACAGGAATAACGTTTATTCAATAAAACAGGTATTTACCGTAACAAGTACCGGAGAGGTTTTTAAAACCATTATCATACTTTCAATCTGTAAATATTACAGGTAAAATGTCTGTAAACTCTTCAGTTCACAATGGAAAATTTACATAAACATAGTGCTTTCGCTAAGTAAGTTAGCTTATGTTAAAAGTACAGTTCGATGCCGTAAAAAGGTTTTACATTATTTAAAACTGTATGTTTTACATATATGCTAAGCGTAAAATATTCGTGTTTGAAGGGATACATTGTATGATCATTTATATTTTCGCAAACGTTATTTTTTATGACAGTATGTTTTTCGAATTAAAATATAATTCATTGCGTAAGTCTCCGCGAATTTTTACAAGATTTTGCATGGGATCGTAACGCTTACAAAATAATAATAAATTATTGAATCAGAGCGGAACGTTTATTATTATAAACGATCACTAAAGGTTGTACTAAATGTACAGAGTTACGTACAGTAATTTTCTTATATTTTAATTTGAAAATAATATCATCTACCGTAAACTTTTTACTGTAATATTTACATATTTTTCGACGCACATAGATTTGACGAAAGGCCAGGTACAATCTACGTAAAGACATGGACACTCTTGGGTCCGTGATTTTCCTGTAAAATCGACCGAATATTTTTATCTCAGTATAATATGAACAAAAAATATTCGTTCGATAAAGAACGATTGTTGATGGTTTAATATGGAACTTAGATGTTCTATATTGAACAAACCTTCTTTGTTCAAATTAGAACGTTTTGTCGTTGGCCGTGGATCATTTTCTCGTTCGCCGCGGAATGCTTTATCGTTATCCAATACAAAGAATACATAAAGTTATTGTTCTCAAAATTATAGCTCATGTCTCCTGCCGGCGGTTCATCATGCTAAATTAATAAAAGTAACTCAACCTTACCCATTGTCCACCGAAAAGGAAAACCAGGCCTAAAATAGATTATTTTAATTTAGTTCCAACCGCGACTACAACCATCTTATTAAGCTTAAAACATCTACTACGAAAGTGATATGCGTAAAATAAATAAGTAAAACCTTTTCATAGCGCAAAAGATATTATATTCTATTCTCAGCCGAGAGGCCGAGAACTGGTAACTAACGATTTTAGAATTTATTTCTATGCTGAAAACGTCAAACCAAATTGCAGTATTTTACGAAATATTTTCTGTAAATTTTAATTCTGGAACTTGGGCAATTAAATTTCCGAACGAATTTCGTCTACCTTCCCAATCAAATAAAAATATACTTAAAAAAACGGTGCGTGTCCTAAAAAATCGGACCTTTCACAACCCTTTTTCGTTTTCTACTTCGTTAGGACACGGAGGTTATTTATATCGTTATTTGTGTGAAGTTTCTTTTCAATAGGTGGGGTAGTTTCTGAGAAACAGCGTTACAGACCTAACGCCATTTGAGTCGCTAGTAAAGGAACTACGCTCCAAAAATGAAATTGAATCTTCGGTAAATTTCCAAACACACTGCACATACAACTACAAAAACAGCTTCATTAGAACATGTTCTAACTCACCCTGTAAATAAATTACGAAGCATATTTTACTCATCCTATATATTAACTACGAGTAATAGTTTAATCAACCAGTACACTAACTTAAAACAACATAATAATGTACGAAAAAACTACCTATAACAAAGCGCACTCTAAACCACTCATTTATTACTTTATGGATGTTATACTTATTTGTTACTTTTGGCATTACGACGTTTTCGGTAAAATAGTGTCACACTTATTTGTTACTTTTGATCATACGTTGAAAGTGTCACGCTTATATGTTAGTACATGTAAATGAAACCAATACAAAGAAATTCATATAGGATTGTGTGTAAAACCTGTTCTAAGGGGAACGATCTCCTAGCTATTGGAACGAATCTATTCTATTGGGTAGTTTACAAGCCTTCCTCCAGAGGGCGAAAGAGCATTCGTTCTTATTTGAAAGAAATAAAATATCTTGAGCACACCGTTCTCTGTTACATACCTTTAGAACGCTATCGTTCATTTTTGAACAGATTGTTCTAAGTTCTTCTGAACGAATTTTTTTAACAGGGTGCCATACGGGTTAATTTTTGAGATAATGTCATTCTAATAAATAAACATTTTCTTCCAGACGACCTATTGGTTCTAATTAAGTAAAATGCCTACTAAGGACGTCACAAATAAGCTCAAAATAAAATATAAAAAAGAACGGTTTTTCCCTAAAGCATAGCGGTATATAAATCAGTGATTTAAAAGATCAAGGGGTTCCCCTGATAGAAGTCAAAGGCTCTGTTCTTGGCAAATTAATTGGCCGGGCCTGTTTACAGGGCCCGCGTACAGGGGGGCTTCTACATTATTAAAGCTTCACCCCCCACCTTATATCGACGCGCGCACTGAGATGGCTAGCTTAATCCTAGAGTTCTGATTAATTGTACATTTACGTCCAAGCCAGCGAGCTTAGCGCACATTGCCAGAATTAACGGCGGCCAATTAAAGATTAAAGTAAGAGTTGAACGTGAAGACATTTATTATTGATGTAGACATTGTTATTGTAAAACGTTAATTAACTCGAAAAGGCGGCTGACTGACCAAATCTTATTTCACCATATTTGGTCTGGATACAATTATTGTTTAACCTTGTTATTCTTCTGCTCAACTAATTTTCCTTTTCAGCGTCGACCAACGGCTTTGACGACGGAAGACACGAAATAAATTTACGCGGATTGTTCAGGTTTGAAAATGGATAGTTTAGACACTGCAGAACACGTACGTGATATCGGTATTTCGTTTTAGCGTGAAGTGGCGCAATTCTGCGATTCCAAAAGTCGGTGAGTTAAAATGTCTCAGCAAGAGGAGCTGGGTTCGATCCCAGCTTTTGGCACTGACAAAAGGAGACTACCTGATCAAAAACATTTTCGGTTGCCATGGGAAAACTAAAGCCCATTGCAACTTTTCCCTTTGGCAATTTTCATACTGCCAGAAGGTCTACCTAACCCCCGAGTTTCAACAAAATCGGTGATAACCACCTCGGGTAGTCTCCTTGTCAGTGAAAACTTTGAACAATTTCTGCTAGCTAGGGCACTCGTGCTCACGCTCTCTTAGTCACTATAGTTCCTAATAAATTTAACTTAGAAAGTAACTTTGATCGTTATTTGAGGACCGTTTTGGCCCTAGGAAAGTTCCCGCATAGAGGTCGGGGATGATTAACTTTTATTCAATAGATAAAGCTCTCAAAATTATTCGTAAAACGTTTTGATCAAGTAATTTATATTTCTGTATTTACCGATTAAATTTTTGATAAATTTGAAAAATTAATCGGAAAAACGACATTTTTTCGATAAAAAGCTCACATTTTACGAATAATACATATTTTTTAAACATTTTCCGGAATTTTAACCGATAAATTTCTTTGTTTACATTTCCCCCCCAAAACAATCAATTTAATCATGGATAATGATTAACCGTTACCGACCTCTATTCCCGCATGCCCCTTAAGGCCACCAAAGCGTCCGTAAAAGCCTCAACAAGGGGTGAAAGGTTTGAAGTGGGGTGGCGGAGTGGTTAGAGCTTTCGCCTAGTAGTAAGAGAAGCCGGGGTCGATCCCAGCTTGTGGCACTGGGTGAAAACATGGAACAATTTCTTCCGCGTTGAGTTTGCAGATCTCTCCGCACTGCGAGAATGGGGTTTACCATCGAGTACTTCTCTTTCCCCTCACCATAAAACTTTGTTGAGGATAACCGTAATAGTTAGTGTAGGGAGTTGTTGGCCCGCGTGCCGTGAAGGGCTTTCCACCACAATCCTACGCATTGTAACCCGGTCATCTAATTTAAAGGTGGTGCCGCGGGTATTAGTCTAGCTGGTAATTATTATGATCATTAGACTAACTTCTACTACGTCATAATGTCGTCTGTTGCCTTTCCACTGACTTTCGGAATGAATGTCTTTAACGGCGGTTTAAGAAAGGTTTGAGTCTATTTGATCGATTCCCAAATGATCGAATGGCATTTGATCGAACGAAATTTGATCGAAAGCTACTGTAGGGTAAAACTACTAGTTTTTGGGAGTAAATCGAAAAGGCAACATCTAGTCAGAATGAGATACAGTAGACTCTAATACAGAAAAAAAAAACCTGAACGCAGTGACGTAGAAAACAAATATTATCTCGGACATAATTAATAGAAAGACCTATTAAAAAAACGAACTCTGTACCTAATTTTTAGCAATAGAAGGGCCGTGAACGTGGCCAGACCCCTAGTATACAACGGTGCATACGCGCCTACGGCGCGCGTACATCAACCTAACCTAACCTGACCCTATTTATATATATCAAAAACAACGGGCCGTTATCGTCGATGTCATAAAAAATTCCATCATATAGTGTATAAAGTAAAAATCTCTTCATCTTTGTGGCTTAATACAGTTAAAGCAATGGATTATTCCATCATTATTCCTTCTGCACTTAAGCAATGAATTATTCCATCATTATTCCTTCTGCACTTCATATTGACATTCGATAAAATAAAAACATACCAACTGGTACTATAAATACTTTTGAATTCGATCAAATAGTATTCGATCATTTGAAGGTTCGATCTTATGAAACAAATGACAAATGGGATTCGATCAAATGGAATTTCGATCAATTGTAACGTATAATGATCGACTGTCGATCACATATTTTTCGATCAAATGGACCAACACTTTAAGAAAAGTTCTATTTTAAAATTGATAAAAACCAAACCTTATCATTTAAAGTTCTTTATTTTTGATTTCTGATAATTTAGTGAACATTATTAAACCTTTTTATTATTATTATTGTTATTATTATTATTATTATTATTATATCATTTTTATGACGTCTTTTATTTCAAGTTGAGTATTTTTTTAAATAGGAGGAAGTACATGAAAAAGTACTTTTTAACATTGAAGAACCTTTTTTTTTCTTTTTAAACACAGAAGTTTTGATTTATTTTTCTTTACATAAATTTTCTTTCTTTTGTTTTTAGAAAGTGTTAACTAGGTTAACAAGAGAATATGTATATACATTTTTGATTTATTTATTTATTTTTATTATATCATTATAATAATAACATTATGTTATTATTAAGTTATATAACCGTTGTTGGAGTTTGTCGTAAAGCAGGGATTTCTAGTGGATTTGGGTCCCACGGTCACTATCAGTTGATGTAATAATATAATAAGAATTAGCTATGCTAATACCCAAGTCACCACCTTAGGCCTAAGTCATCAAAGGACTTTAAAGCCATCAATTCAGGTAACCGGATTGTATACAATGCGCAACTTTTAATGCCTTAGATAATTGAATTTAATTATTTTAATTAATTTATATAAAATACTCGAATATTTATTTATATTGGTAGTGTTGACATTAAAATTAAACATTAGATGATAGCTATGAAGTTATTCACCAATTAAAATCCCTGGGGTTTTTTAATATGATAACACCAAATTTAACGATGAATAAACGGTCTTGTACTGACCACATATTAAATCTATTTTCAAACGTGCTACAGAACCTGTGAACTCAAATAGCAAGTTCAGGATTTCTTAAAAAATGTTGGCGCTCCTATGGAGGATTCTGGGAAGAGTTTAAAGCCACCTGCAAGAGCGTATCCAGGATTTTATTTCATGGGGGGGGGGGCTGACGGAAGTTTCACCGATTTTTATAAGGCATCCCCCCCCCCGTCATCAGTAAAACCCCCCCTTAAATACGCCCTTGGCCACCTGAATTAATGGCTTTAAAAGTCGCTTGATGACTTAGGCCTAAGGTGGTGCCTTAATTATTATTATTATTATTATTATTTGATATTGTAACAATTATCCAATTTTCGAACTCTGATTAGTTTTAATTAAAACAATTAATTTTAGCAATAGAAATAAATGATTTTTGACTTAACATCTCCAAAAAAGGAGAGAACTACTTATTGTAGCGGCAGTGTACAAGTTTTAATTGCATTCCAGTAAACAGGAATTGGGAATGAAAGCTAAATCTTAAAAGTAACATTAAACAACGCCGAAAAGGAGGAAAAGACCAACAACGTTTGGGGAAACTAAATTATATATATGTTTATTAAAAACCGATACGCGGTACTTCAGCCGATAGCCCTCCAAAACAATATTTTGCTCTCAAATAGTTTTTTGCGCTAGCCGACTCAATTCCAAGATTTTATCCTTAATTTACTTTTAATAACATTGAAACTTTAACGTAAATTTTATGGAAATTTTAAGTTTAGTGAATTACTTCAGCACATTTAAATACAACCAATTTAATTAGAAACCACGCTTTAAGTATATTCTGAAGAGAGTATTAGAACAGTTGGCTAACCTCAACTACTAACTCTGACCATCCACAGTTTTGCAATGTGAAATTAGGAATATGTCGGTGGCCAACTTGTTCCACCTCTAATTCCCAACGATTTGACTGTAGCTGTTTCCGGAGCTGCACGCCAGCCAGCTAATTACACACATCGCGTATCCCACTTTACCCAAAACAGGACTTTCGGTCAAAATTAAAAGTGAATAAACTGTATAAATATAAATATTTTCGAAAAGTGGTCGACGCCTTGTATTTAAATATTAAGCCTTTGTGATATTTCAGTCTTGAGTTACGCTAGTCTTTCCTCCTGCAGACGTAATTACTAACCACTAGGATAAATAGTAGTTTATCCGCGATCATTCAAGGCGTTGGAACGCGTGGGGGGGGGGGGGGCATTCCTCGCGCCGTTATTAATTGAGGCGCGCAATTCTTCGGCATTTCCGAATTAATGCCGTTGATGTTAATTAGCTTGTTAAGGTCTTATAAACGTTCCGGCGTAGCTTCTCGTAGATCAACGCGCCAAAGCCGGACGCCTTCGGCGCGTTACATACTAAAGGGGGAGGGGGGGAGCCGAGCAGAGGGGAAGGAGGACGAAGGCAAATAGCGCCATCGCGCGGAAGACGTTAATACGGCCGAAGTGTAACTCCGCCCCCCTTCCAACGCCAATAATTAAACGCCGCGCATGGCGACAAATATGGACAAGAATGGACCGTGGAGAGATAAATTATACGATGAAATTCGATGGTTTGTTGCTGGCAGGATGCGAATTGAAACTAGTACTTTGAAAAATTGTATCATCTTTGAAAATTTTAAAACGATATCAGCTTCGAAAATTTAAAAAAATTATCAGCTTCGAAAAATTGAAAAATCTTCAAGTTCGAAAAATTGATAGCTTCGAAAAATTTAAAAATTATTTGATATATTATTAATTATTGTTCTTATTATTTTTTAAATCAATTGAAAAATTATATCAGCTTCGAAATTTATTTAAATTATATTTCATATTATTATTTATTAATAAATTGATAATATTGGATCAAGAATGTATTTATTTATACTCAGGTGGAATGAATATGTCGAGATTATTATTAGCGTTTCTCCAATTCCACCCGTTGGGGCCCCCGGTTTGCTCCTCCACTTTAATAAAATCAAATAATACTGCAATCTCATTGGTTCTTAAAAATTACGTTTGCGAGGACGCAAAATCCATGAAAAAAAAAGACCGCCTCCCCCCCCCCCTTAGCGTGACAGGGTCAGGGCCTCAATGTGTCCGTCGATAGTGTCGACACATTCATTCTCCCTGAGTATAAATAAATACATTCTTGATTGGATATTATTATTTATTAATATATTGATGATATTGGATATTATTATTTATTAATAAATTGATGATATTTGTTATTATCATTTATTAATAAATTGATAATATTTGTTATTATTATTTATTAATAAATTGATAATATTTGTTATTATTATTTATTAATAAATTAAAAAATGATATCAACTTCCAAAATTTATAAAAATGATATCAACTTCCGAAATTTATATAAATGATATCAACTTGCGAAACTTATATAAATGATATCAACTTCCAAAATTTATAAAAATGATATCAACTTCCAAAATTTATAAAAATGATATCAACTTCCGAAACTTATATAAATGATATCAACTTCCAAAATTTATGAAAATGATATCAACTTCGAACAGGTATGTCCGAGACTAGGACTGCCCACACTAAAAAGGTGGCTTATTGCTGGTAGGTTATATAAATACTTACTAGACAATAAATAAACGCTTATAATTTGGAAAATTATATCTCATTAAATATGGAATATTCCTAATCCCGAGGAATAAAATGTAAACCCGCCAAAAATAGAAAATAAGTTTAAATAAAATACAAGCCTTCATTCGTAATATACTTTTGAAAAATACAGTTACGAAAATGTTAAATCTAAAATCAGCATTTTTTAAATTAAATTATGTTTAAAAAATGTATGAATTAGATGTAATTAATATGCTATTAATATTATATAATGTAACGAAGTTAATTTCAATGTCCCATAATCCTTCGGGCGCCAGAGCAGGAAAGATATGAGGTCGTCACCATACGGTGGCGCTGGCATCGATAAGGTATATCTCCTAATAAATAGATTCTAAAATGATTAATTATTTGAACATCGTATGGAAATCTACAAAGGAGACCGCCCCAGTTGCGCATTAACTTGGCGTTAGATGTCGCCACCACTCAGTTGAGGAAAGATAAAACCTTTATTCAGAAATTACTCCTCGCGCTTTCAATCACGAGAGGTCCCGGATTTGAGCGAAAATAAAACCGGAATCGGAGGAAGAGAAAGATTTGGCCAAAAGCCTTTTAAATTGGATAGAACAGATTTTTCAGACATTCGTTCGACTCTTGAAGAGTAAGTGCAGACTAGGATAAATTTACTTCCGCAACTAAAAGCATATTTGGTCTCCAAAAAATAATTACATTTCTTGGAATAAAGAGGTTTTAAAATTTGATTAAATTCTAGGTTAATTTTAAATTTATACGAAATAAACCAGAAAATATTATTAAGAATAGATAAAATAATAGATTAAATTCTGTTCCCTATGAAAATATATTTGAAATCATTTTAGATATAAAGTTTTTGCTATTAATATATATTAATGCTATATTTTTTGGGGATAGTGGGAACTAACAAGGAGAGTACCCGAGGTGTTTATGGCCGATTTTGTTCAAAGTCGGGCGTAATGTAGACCTATATGAAATATGAAATTTCCCAAAATGAGACGTTGCACTACCCATTCGATTTGCTATGGCAACCGAAAATGTTTTTGATCACTTAAAACGATAAAATCTCCATTTAAAAAAGCATGGGATTTTCTCGGTGTGTAATTTGGACCACATTTAGGTAAATTTCACCAAGTTTGGGTAAATTGAAACATTTTTAGGGTAAATTTTAACAAATTTTGGGTAAAATAAAGAAAAAATCTTATTTTGGTTGTAAGTGGTCAAAAACATTTTCGGTTGCCATGGCAAATCGAATGGGTAGTGCAACGTCTCCTTTTGGAAAATTTCATATCTCATATAGGTCTACATTACGGCCGACTTTGAACTAAATCGGCAAAAAACACCTCGGGTACTCTCCTTGTAAGTTTCGAAAAAATTAATAGGCTCAAATAATATTCGTAAAATAAATAAATTCTTTACATTTGATTTAAAATGTTCCGTTAACGATGTAATTTTTTTTATTTTTTTTGTTTAATTTACAAAGTTACAAACGTAAATTGATATATATATATATATATATATATATATATATATATATATGTAAATATATTTATCTTTTTTATTCATCCTATTCTGGTAAGAAAAATAAATTATCAGTTTTGCTGTTGTACCTAGAAATATCGCGAACAAAAGGAAACAACTGCCATTCAAAAACAAATAGACTAAATATAGTTTTACCATATTCCAATTCCCAAACTCAGCTGAAAATAAATTAATATTTTATAAGACCGTTATTAACGCGTGTACTGAAACAAAATTAGGATATAATTAATTATTTAATTCCTAATTTAATGTATTACATTGACAAATGTGACTATGTATAGTATAGATCCACGCAATTTTAATGGTTGATCTTAATGAACTTTATTATTTAAATTGTTTTTATAGATTAATATTATAAATTAGAATTTGTAATGCAAATATATCTAATAGCTTGTGGAAAGTATCTGTTAAGTTCAACATCGCCAAGAGCAAACTGAGTAGAAATCATAAGTACGACACATTATATTGTTTTAATGGTAATTTTTTGACCCAATCTTTCTTCGACAAGGACATTCTCGGAAACTAACTCACAAGGAGACTACCCGAGGTGTTACACACCAATTTTGTTCAAACTCGGGAGTTAAATAGACTTTCATGTAACTTAAGAAATCCTAAAGTGAAATGTTGCTACGGGCTTTTGTTTTGCCATGACAACCGAGAACCTTTTTGACAACTAAATTAAAACATTTCTGTTGTAAATTAACATGGCAAAAGTCAAAAATTCTAAGGGTCCCCCCTATGAAATAATTAAAATTTTCAAAAACACAAAGGGGATAAAATTAAGGGTATATATAATTAAATTGGGTAAGTTTATGTAAATGGGTAAATTTGGGTAAGTGCCAGTTAATTTGGAAAAATTCGGGAAATCTTAAGAAATTGACAAAATGTATGTAAATTGCCTACATTCCGAATTAGTGCTCGGAATTGTTTATTCATTATCCACAAAATTTCCGATTTATTTAACAAAAGTTGGTAAAAAGAATATCATTTTAACTTATTTAATTATGTTTTTTACGCAACAAAGCATTTATTTGAATTAAAATGGTATTTATTTAAATAATTGTTTGTTTTGTTTAAATAATAGGCTTATCCACTTTCGATTTTTTAAACATTTTACAATTATTATTCAAATATTGGTTATTTAAATAAATATTATTTAAATATTGCCGAACTTATTCAATCCATGGATAAAAGTTAATCGAACGCCGACCTCTATTCCGAATAAAATAGGACCAATTTACTTTAAATCTCCGAAATTGGGTTTTACATATTAAACGTCTAAATTTTGGTAGAATTACAGAAAAAATATGCTAACTAATGTAAATTTGGTAAATTTTTGGGAAAGTTATATAAATTCATAAAATTGATAGATATTTGCGAAAAATTTATAAATTTATGTGAATTTGGTTAAAATTGGATAGCTTGTGGAAATTTAGTAAATTTCGATATATTTGTGTAATTTTGGGAAAACTTAAGTAAAAATTATTTAACTGGGTAAATATCCATTTTGAATTACTGAAATCAGCAGAAAGAGTGCTCTGATTCAGATATAACTATTAGCCAAAACAAATGTGACTTGGGACTCACGATAGCGCTAATTAAATTAAATGTAATTCATCGCCAATACTATTTATATCAAACACTAAACCATATATCCCAAAATTAAATCATTCATATTTGCCCAATTTACTTCATCCAAATTTCCTCTATTTCCCCAATTTATTTTTGTTTTTTTCAATTTTACCCATCTTTTCACTGAATTTCACTCAAAATTTGCCCGAGCGAATTTACAAAATTTTATTTAAAAAATTTTTACACGAATTTTTGCAAATTTACGAAACTCAAACGATTTTATCCAATTTTTAGTAATTTATACGACTTCATCCAATAGTTATCCAAATTTATCCCAGTTACACGATTGCATCCATTTATGTATTCACTAAGGTTTACAAAAAATTACTCGAATTAATCAAATTTTAAAAAAATTCCACAATTTATGCAATTTTATCCAAATTCAAATAAATTTATGAATTTTTCACGAATCTCTATAACTTTTGAATTTACGTAACTTTACCAAAAACTTATCAAATTTACAATATTTAGCCTATATTTTCTTTAATTCTACCCAAATTTAGAAAATTAATACAAATTTACCCAATTTTAGAGATTTCAAATAAATTTGACCTATTTTACACGAAATGTAGGCAATTCAAATACATTTTGTAAATTTCTTAAAATCCCACGATTTTTTAAAAATTTACTTGCATTTACCCAAATTTAACCATTTTACATAAACTTACCCAATTTAATTAAATATACTCAAATTGAACCACCTTTGGTTTTCTTTTGAGTTTGCAAGTTCTCTCCTCACTGGTTTAAGGGGTTTTTCCCCGAGCTCTTCGGTTTCCCCTTCCATAAAAACTTGTCAAGGTTAACGGTAATAGTTAGTGTAGGGAGCTGTTGGCTCGATCGTGTGGCATGCAGGGCTTGCCACCACCCTCCTACGCATTGTAACCCGGCCACCTGAATTAAAGGCTTCAAAAGTCGCTTGATGACTTAGGCCTAAGGTGGTGCCTTGGGTATTAGCCTAGCTGATTATTTAAAAAAAAAAAAAATAGTCTTTGAAAATTTTAAAGCAAGTGTCGGCTCTAGGTGAAGTAGCTCTTTTTTCAACAGATGTCGCTTGCGTCGAAATCAAAACAAGATGCTGAAGCTACATTTTGACCCAAAAGGCGGGACGTAAAAGTATGCTTCGCGTTGATTGGCTCGTTTGTAAATTTGTCAATAACTTCAATTACAGTAATTGTTTACAATATATTTTATATGGGATATATAATTTAGTTTTAAAGTTCACTAAGTAGAGTAAAAGTGGTCTAAATATAATACTCTGTAATGGCTCTCTGACGACGTTATTGTTTCGCTATTTTGAAATTTAGCTTCATGTACCATTAACAGATGGCAGTACACTCTCAAGTAAAGTCGTTTTTTCGAAGAATCGGATAGATTCATTGCCATCTCTAATAACAGGGGCCTTTTCATAATACAGGTGGCAACGATAGAGCCGACAGTTGCTTTAAATATTTCGATTTTCTCCATTTTAATTTACATAGTGAAATGTTTTAATTTAGTTGTCCAAAACATTTTCGGTTGCCATGGAAAAACTAAAGCTTGTAGCAACATTTCCAATTAAGGGTATTTTTAAGTTACAGGAAAGTCTACTTAACTCCCGAGTTTGGGTCATTCCACGTCAAGTCGACAACTCATGCAACCATGGGTCAGCCGAATCAAATGAAATTTAAACCACCTAAACAAGGGATAAAACCATGGGGAAATTGAAATTTTGGGTGAAATCGATGCAGCGGTTGCGTAACTAGAGCCTTTCGAAAATAAGTCACTTTTTCAAACTCTTGAAAAGTTCATTTTCGCACCCTCAAACATTTTAAATAATAAATTGAAGAATATTTCGATGATTACTATGAAACTCTCGATTTTAGGGTACCACATAGCGCTGATTTCGAAAACATTGATTATTATTTTCTAAATATTACCATTTTATTATACCAAGTTGAAACTTCGTGATTTTTATTCAACGGGGGGTCATTTTCGACGGCCAATTTCGTGATGAGGGCAAACTTCGATTTTGAATTTTAGACATTCATAAAAATGCTGTCAAAATAAGCTTTAAATTGGTGTACTACACTGTATGTCTAAACGATTTCTAATAGGCGAAATATTAGATCAAAGTCAGTAATAAATTCTCGAAATTTTCAAAAAGATTTTATTTTAAAAAATTAAAAAGATAACACTCGATTAGACTAGTGCTTCCAACCGACTCCCAGATAGCAGTTGCGATATCTGATCTGATATTACATTATATTACATTATAATACATCATTGTACATTACATTGCATCGCATTACATTACATTACATCACATCGCATTACATCGCATCGCCTTACATCGCATGGCATTGCATTGCATCGCATTAAATCGCATGTCATTGCATCGCATCGCATTACATAGCATAGCATTGCATCGCATCGCATAACATAGCATTGCATCGCATTACGTCGCATCGCATTACATCACATCACATTGAATTACATCGCATCGCATTACATCGCATTACATCACATCGCATCGCATTAAATCACATCGCATCGGATCGCATCGAATTACATCGCATCGCATCGGATCACATCGAATTACATCGCATCGCATTACATCTCATCACATTACCTCACATCACATTACATCCCATACCATTGCATCGCATCGCATTACATCGCATAGCATTGCATCGCATCGCATTACATCATATCGCATTACATCATATCGCATTACCTCACTGTCCTCACATCACATTACATCCCATAGCATTCCATCGCATCGCATTACATCGCATAGTTATGCATCGCATCGCATTACATCGCATCGCATCGCATCGTATTACATCGCGTTATATTGCATCGCATAGCATCACATTACATCACATCCCATTACATCGCGTTACATTGCATCTCATCGCATTAGATAGCATTACATCACATCGCATCGCATCGCATTACAAAGCATTATATCACATCGCATCGGATCACATCGAATTGCATCGCATCGCATTGGATCACATCGAATTACATCGCATAGCATTACATCACATCGCATTAAATCGCATCGCATCACATTACATCATATTACATCTCATTACATTACATCGCATCGCATTACCTCACATCACATTACATCCCATAGCATTGCTTCGCATCGCATTACATCGCATAGCATTGCACCGCATCGCATTACATCATATCACATTAACTCGCATCACATTACATCCCATAAAATTGCATCGCATCGCATTACATCGCATCGCATTACATCACATCGTATTACATCGCGTTACATCACATCGCATTACATTGCATCGCATCACATTGCATCGCATCACATTACATCGCATCGCATTGCATCGCATCGCGTTACATTGCATCGCATAGCATCTCATCACATCGCATTACATCTCATCACATTGAATTACATCGAATCGCATTACATAGCATTACGTCGCATCGCGTTACATCGCATCACATTGAATTACATCGAATCGCATTACATAGCATTAGGTCGCATTACATCTCATCGCATCGCATTAAATCTCATTACATAGCATCGCATCAAATTACATCGCATTACATCAAAGTTCATTGCATCGCGTTACATCGCATCACATTGAATTACATCGAATCGCATTACATAGCATTAGGTCGCATTACATCTCATCGCATCGCATCGCATCGAATTACATCGCATTACATCATATTACATCTCATTACATTACATCACATTAAATCACATCACATCGCATTAAATCTCATTACATAGCATCGCATCAAATTACATCGCATTACATCAAAGTTCATTGCATCGCATTACATCTGTTGTGTTCCAACTAACTACAGCATGACATTTACGAGAGTAAAGGTAGTTGATTTATGATACATGAAAAAGCTATTTACATGATGAATGGCGAGGTAAACATTAATAGATCGTTCGGTCGACTGCCCCGTTCCAGATCGTGCAGCCGTATTTATACTACGCGTGATCTAGTGATGCGATAAGAATAGCCACTACGGGTTATCTAGTGATAACTATAGTCCAGTTGGTTTTTTAGTTCGTTTTTATATACACAACATCTTACGTTAACGCAAAAATTCACCAATAGTCTTGGAACCAATTAATACAGACACTGAATTTATATAGCAAGCACGCAGTCGCAAACACTGAAACATTTGTCATAATAGCCACTGTGCATGTGCGAAGGTAATGCAAGGAGCAGCATAGCATTGATTGTTTGTGGTGATTTTAGAAAATACCTCCATGGTTACTACAATCATCCTACATGATTCTACTACATTGCTACAAGAATTAAATTAATATGAAATAAAAATTGAGAATTCAATTATCATTAAATACAAATTAAGAATAGAATTAATATGAAATTAAAATTAATAATTCAATTATTATTAAATACAAATTAAGAATAGAATTAATATGAAATTAAATTAATAATTCAATTATTATTAAATACAAATTAAGAATAGAATTAATATTAAATACAAATTAAGAATTAAACTAATATTAAATAAACATTAGGAATGGAATTAGTATTAATTAATCACTAAATTAATATTTTAAAATTAGGAATGTAATTAGTATTAATTAAACATTAAATTAATATTTGGAAATTAGGAATGGAATCAGTATTAATTAAACATTAAATCAATATCACATATCGTTATTTATCCAACCTTAACATTTCTACCAGGTTTTCATATTTTTATTTCTAAAGAACGAATAAATAGATACCGATCTGATCTGTTCTTTTCCCCCAGATAAGATATCGCAACTGATATCTGGGAGTCAGTTGGAAGCACTAGTCTAATCGAGTGTTACCTTTTTAATTTTTTAAAATAAAATCTTTTTGAAAATTTCGAGAATTTATTACTGACTTTGATCTAATATTTCGCCTATTAGAAATCGTTTAGACATACAGTGTAGTACACCAATTTAAAGCTTATTTTGACAGCATTTTTATGAATGTCTAAAATCTAAAATCAAAGTTTGCCCTCATCACGAAATTGGCCGTCGAAAATGACCCCCCGTTGAATAAAAATCACGAAGTTTCAACTTGGTATAATAAAATGGTAATATTTAGAAAATAATAATCAATGTTTTCGAAATCAGCGCTATGTGTTACCCTAAAATCGAGAGTTTCATAGTAATCATCGAAATATTCTTCAATTTATTATTTAAAATGTTTGAGGGTGCGAAAATGAACTTTTCAAGAGTTTGAAAAAGTGACTTATTTTCGAAAGGCTCTAGTTACGCAACCGCTGCATCGATTTCACCCAAAATTTCAATTTCGCCATGGTTTTGTCTCTAGTTTAGGTGGTTTAAATTTCATTTGATTCGGCCGACCCATGGTTGCATGAGTTGTCAACTTGACGTGGAATGACCCGTTTAAACAAAATCGGTGAGTTACACTTCGGGTAGTCTCCTATTGAGTAGTATATTATCGTCATTTAGACACTAAATAAGACACTGAAAATAAGTTCGGCGATAATTGGTGCTAATTGCCATACTTATTGTTATAACTTTACTTACACTATTACCATAAGTAACATAATTACAATAAGTATGACACTTGCTATTGCTTTATTGCTAATTTTCTAACCGAACCTTTTTTCGGCACTGATGCTTTCTTCAAGCTGTGACTTGGACTCCAAACTTACCGTTTTGGATGACTTAGTTTTGATAAAAATTTAAGCCTAATATCGGAGAGCACGTTCTGGAGTCGCGAGGGGCTTTTGCTTTGTTTTGAAGCCCGCGTGCGAATCACGCGTGATAAAAAAACATGAGCTCGTGGCGCCAAGATTTTTTTTTTAATTTTTATCATATTAGCCTAATATTCCGCCTATCTATCGGAAAACCAATATTTCGGCTAAGCGGAAGTCTCGCATATTTTAGACACTAGAGGGCTCTGTGCTGAGAAAACATCTTGATTACGCAATAACTATGAAAATCAGTTTGGTCGTAAATCTCGTTAATTAGAGGTCGGTAACGGTTAATCATTATCTATGATTAAATTGATTTTTTTTGGGAAAATAATGTAAACAAAGAAATTTACCGGTTAATATTTCGGAAAATGATTAAAAAATATGTATTATTCGGAAAATTTGAGCTTTTTATCGAAAAAAACGTCGTTTTTCCGATTAATTTTACAAATTTACCAAAAAATTACTCGGATAATACAGAAATATAAATTACTTGATCAAAACGTTTTACGAATAATTTTGAGAGCTTTATCTATTAAATAAAAGTTAACCATCCCCGACCTCTATCGTTAATTGTCATATTTATAGTTATTACTTTACTTATGCTATTACCAATATACAAAGCTATATACAATGGCGTATAAAATCTATTAAACCATTTATCACAGATGTCACTCCCTTCGTAATATGAAATTGTGACAAAAAATGAAAAGAAATATTTTTGGATCTTTTAAGTTTTTATACGAGGGCGTTTGAAAAAGAAAGACAGTGGAGATATAGCTGTAGGCTTTACGGAAGTGTAGCCGGGATTTAACAAAAACTTTCCGCTAGAGGTAGCGGTATATTCAGAAAAACGTCGGGGAAAAGAAACGTTTGAGTGCGCGAAAGAAATAGTCTAGATATCGACGATCTTATTGGTATTCTTTTTTTTTTATTAGTTTCCAAATCTTTTAAAAGTGGAAGAGGCCTGCGGAGACACTCCTCGAATCTTAGGAAATAAAGTTAACTCGATAGGAGGCTAAGAAAAAAAATAGAGTAAAAAAAAATCCAAAACAAAAAGAAGGAAGCTCAAGAGCGGAGGAACGCGCTCCGGGAAAAAGTTCCGGAATAGGAATCGATGGAGCGAGCTGAGAAGATAAAAATAAAGCGACCGACTTGTGGCTAAACGTGACAAGAATAGGCAATTCTGGCCCGCTCTCGCTCTTTCTCAACTTCGTGTATCTATCGTTAGAACTCTATTCTCTTATAACTATTTGTTTCGGTTAGAAAGAGTCGCCGTACACTGTATAGAGGGGAGATCTTTCCAGGCTTCAGGAACCGTCCGCTTACTTCGGGACGGTGGGGCTAGAGCTGGAACGTCTTCCGCGGGAGGATTCAAAGAAATGTGGGGAGTGTCCGTATCGCCGTCATCGGGAGTCTTCTATTATTGCATTCTTCACTTTCCATTTTTTTTATCTCTCTAAGCGAGGAAACGCGACGTATCACGTATTATTAAAGATTTTAGACTGAAAGGAGATTTATATAGGTCATCTAGAAAAATGACGGGTTCATGGACAACATGTAATTTGTCGATTAATATATATTTAAAATCGAGTCGAAAATTTGAGCAATAGCGGTACTTAACGATCGATCGTTATCAATTTTCAGCTGGTAACGATCAATCGTTAGCAAATATCAATGGATATCGATCGATCGTTGGCAAATATCAATGGATATCGATCGATTTCGTTAAAAAATTTCAATGGATAACGATCGAAATTGTTAACCATTTTCAAGGGATAACGATCGATTTCGTTAAAAAATTTAAATGGGTAACGATTGAAATCGTTCACAAATTTCAATGGATAATAATAATAATAATAATAATCAGCTAGGCTAATACCCAAGGCACCACCTTAGGCCTAAGTCATCAAGCGACTTTTGAAGCCATTAATTCAGGTGGCCGGGTTACAATGCGTAGGAGGGTGGTGGCAAGCCTTGCATGACACGCGGCCGAGCCAACAGCTCCCTACACTAACTATTACCGTTAACCTCAACAAGTTTTTGTCGAAGGGGAAACCGAAGAGCTCGGGGGAAAACCCCTTAAACCAGTGGGGAAAGAACTTGCAAAACTCAACGCAGAAGGAGTAACGATCGATATCATTAACAAATTTCAATGGGTAACGATCGAAATCGTTCACAAATTTTAATGGGTAACGATTGAAATCGTTAACAAATTTCAATGGGTTACGATTGATCGTTATCGTTAGAAAAGAAATAGCTTCATAAAATACAAAATCCCATTTTCCATTTTCTTACTATAAAATTCAAAAATGTATAACATACTTTGGGAATTTGTCGAAGACAGTTTTTCTTTTTTAATAGAACTACATTTGAAAAAAATGCTATAACATATTCGAATAAAAGACCAAATAATATATTTATCAGTTCCCTTGAATTTATTCGACAGCGATAAATGTTTTGAGAACATGAAAATTTAAAAAAGCTGCGATAGGTATTTTTACAGTATAATTTCCTCATATTTTGACGTGTCTTACGCGAAGTTAAATTAGGCATCGACTCACTAGGGAGACATTTTCTTTTAAGATTGTCAACATTTACAGGAAAAGGGGGGAATGGAAGGGGATGGGACCCCTCTTGGAAATTCTTCGCTTTCAAGATCTCATTTAAGCTTGTTCAGCCGATACAAAACAAAGGGAAAATTGACGTGGCTCGAAAAACGGTTTTTCTCCCGAAGAAGGGGTGTTACACTTCTTTTGAAAATCACACGATAGGTGGCGCGGTTTTTCATTAAAAAACGTACTTCTTTTGTTTATAGAGTGTACGGGAAAGTCGTTGTTTCAGCTAAACCAGTAATTACATATTTTTTTTGAAGACCAAGAATAAATTAAACCGCTACGGTTAGCGATTTTAAAATTTTAAATTGTCTTTGTTTTATAAAAACAAATACCGTCGCAAGTTGTTAAAAATATTCAACCACATGGAAATAATGGAATATATATTAATACTAATAATAAAATTAAAATATTAAAGTAATAAAATAATAAAGTATTAAAATAATAAAGAAATAAAATATTAAAGTATTAAAATAATAAAGAAATAAAATAGTAAAATATTAAAATAGCAATATAGTAAAGTAGTAAAGTAGTAAAGAAGTAAAGAAGTAAAGTAGTAAAGCAGTAAAGTAGTGAAGTAGTAAAGCAGTAAAGGAGTAAAGTAGTAAAGCAGTAAAGTAGTAAAAGATTAAAATTGTGAAGTAGTAAAGTAGTACAATAGTAAAATAGTAAAATAGTAAAATAGTAAAATAGTAAAATTGTAAAATTGTAAAATTGTAAAATAGTAAAGTAGTGAAGTACTAAAGTTTTAAAGTAGTATATTATTAAAGTTTTAAAGTAGTAAAGTTTTAAAATAGTAAAGTTTTAAAGTAGTAAAGATTTAAAGTAGTAAAGCAGTAAAATAGTAAAATAATAAAATAATAAAATAGCAAAATATTAAAATAGCAAAATAATAAAATAGCAAAATAGCAAAGTAGTAAAGTAGTAAAGTAGTAAAATATTAAAATAGTAAAATAGTAAAATAGTAAAATACGGTTTTTAATGTTTTAACTTTTTATTGATATTAAATGTCTAATATCAGTAAACATACATTGTATAGTGTTACATTGTTAATCAGTTTAAACTAGTCTAGAGGCTTAGTTTTAGTTTTAGATTCGAAACAATGAGAAAATTCCGCTTTATTTAAATTTGCAAACAATATTAGACTAATCATGGAATGATTTTTTTTATTTTATCGGAAAAATACGGAAAATTTTCCTTAAAAAAGGGCTCGGTCATTTTCCAGAAAGGTTTCCGACTTACAACACTAATATATATATAAGTTGTTTTTTAGAAACCCAAAAAAAATATGTAATTAACGATACGCTGAAGAAGTTCTGATAAATTTTCCAAGAATCGAAGTTTCCTCTCAAAATTGACTGAGAAAAGTAACAATAGCACTATCTCCACCAAATGGGGTCATTCATAAATTATGGAACGAAGAATATCGACTTTTTCGGCTGCTCCCACTCTTAAAAAAGGGCAGCAATTGAAAAGAATCCTCACCCCTAAATTATATCACTAATAATCCGCCCCCTTTAATTACGTCACAAATAATCCACCCCCTATAAACTACGTCACAATTACTCCGCCCCTTAAATTAAGTCACAAATACTACCCCCCTTTAAAATACGTCACAAATACTCCGCTCCCTTTAAATTACGCCACAAATACTCCGCCCCCTTTAAATTACGCCACAAATACTCCGCCCCCTTTAAAATACGTCACAAATACTCCGCCCCCTTTAAATTACGCCACAAATACTCCGCCCCCTTTAAAATACGTCACAAATACACCAACCCCTTTAAATTACGCCACAAATACTCCGCCTCCTTTAAATAACGTCACAAATACTCCGCCCCCTTTAAATTACGCCACAAATACTCCGCACCCTTTAAATTACGCCACAAATACTCCGCCCCTTTAAAATACGCCACAAATACACCACCCCCATTAAATTACGCCACAAATACTCCACCCCCTTTAAAATACGTCACAAATACACCACCCCCATTAAATTACGCCACAAATACTCCGCCCCCTTTAAAATACGTCACAAATACACCACCCCCTTTAAATTACGCCACAAATACTCCACCTCCTTTAAATTACGTCACAAATACTACGCCCCTTAAATTACGTCACAAATACTACGCCCCTTAAATTACGTCACAAATACTACGCCCCCTTAAATTACGTCACAAATAATACGCCCCGTTAATTAAGTCACAAATACTACGCCCCCTTAAATTACGTCACAAATAATACGCCCCGTTAATTAAGTCACAAATACTCCGCCCCCTTTAAATTACGCCACAAATACTCCGCCCCCTTTAAATTACGCCACAAATACTCCGCCCCCTTTAAATTACGCCACAAATACTCCGCACCCTTTAAATTACGCCACAAATACTCCGCCCCCTTTAAAATACGCCACAAATACACCACCCCCATTAAATTACGCCACAAATACTCCGCCCCCTTTAAAATACGTCACAAATACACCACCCCCATTAAATTACGCCACAAATACTCCGCCCCCTTTAAAATACGTCACAAATACACCACCCCCTTTAAATTACGTCACAAATACTACGCCCCCTTAAATTACCTCACAAATACTACGCCCCATTAAATTACGTCACAAATTCTTCGCCCCAATAACTACAATAGCGCTATAAACCTTCAAATTATTAAAATCATTAAAATTTAAGTTTATTATATATTGTTTTAGAAAACTAATAATAAACGAGAAAGTAATTATAAAACTGTTAGTGTATCTTAATATAATTGATAATTAGGTTCCGATATAGAATTATGGTATGTGCCGTACTGCCGTAACAGATTTCAGTTACCACCGCCGCCCCTCCCCTTTGTAACATGTAGTAACACGATTTACGCTAGGGATATATTAACTCGAGTCTAGTTTTCATTTCCGTAAGACTCAGAGGCCGCCATCTATTGAGCGAAATTGAAAGTATCAATTATGTCAACTTTCACAAATATTAAATTATTATATTATATTTAATTATTATACAGTTAAAAAAAGGTGGGTTTGTCCAGCTTGTTAAAATGCTGCTCTTACCTCACAAGACCCAGCCTTATTAGTGTATTCTTCGCACGAGCGATTTGCACGCGCGCTAGAAAAAAAGCTATATTCCTCGGGCGACTGTAGCGCGCGCTAGTAAATGTAAGAGACTGAGACGTCAGAGCCTTTTTAAAACAAGTAGTGTAATTTATTTATAAAAATTTAATTAATACAATAAAACTGGTGAATAATGTTTCGTA
Organism: Leiobunum rupestre; assembly: GCF_980474605.1. Lineage (NCBI taxonomy): Eukaryota > Metazoa > Arthropoda > Arachnida > Opiliones > Sclerosomatidae > Leiobunum > Leiobunum rupestre. The sequence continues at coordinate 55,331,801 of NC_143386.1, forward strand.
TTCCGTTCAAGAGATGTCGCTCTCGACCCAAAATTAAGATGGCGCCTGAAATGGGGTGGAACGTCGGTATAACATCATAACCCCAGACATAGTGCGCTATGTAATTTTTGAAAGACGCCAAAGAGGTATCAAAAAGATATTGATCATTTTTAAATTGGGTTTTAAATATGTTAAAATAAAACAGTCTTAAATGTCGTTAAATACGCTCATAGAAATGCAAATATATATTTTTAGAATTAAAAAGGCCTCCAAGAAAATGTTTCAAAATCTCTTTGTCATTAAATATTGAAATGTAGTTCTATGCAAACGTGGATCTTTTAATCACATTTAATAATAAAAAGTGGGCGAAGTAAATAAGCTAATAATAAACCAGTCAATTTGAATAATCAGCCACGACATTAGCAGTATCAAAACATTTATTATTTCTTTTAAAACCTCTGAAAGATTTTATGGAAAGGGAAAACCTAAGAGCTGTAAGGGAAAACCCCCTTAACCAGTGTAGGAGAGGACTTAAGAGCTCAACGCGTACGGATTTGTTCAGAGTTTTCACTCTGTGAGGCATACTTTGCGCAGAATTTTCTCACCAAAGTACTGATAGCAATTTAGTTTAAAAATGGTAACAAAAATATACAGACCTGTGACAAAAGCTACGATTGACTAAGTCAATATTTCTTTATTCTTACCGCTTAAACAATTAACGTAAAATGACTTCATAAACGCCCAAAGTCAAAATTTTAAATATTGGTTGTTCTATGTTTATTATAATAATAGATGTTTCTATAAAATAAAATTAATAAAAAGTAAAAAAATTTAATATGTCGCTCTTACGTCACAAGACACAGCTTTATTAGTATATTCTTCGCACGCGCGCTAGAAAATCCTATATTCCTCTGGCGACTGTAGCGCGCGCTCGTAGACTTTTAAAAGTTAGAGACGCGGTGACGTAAGAGCAACATTGAAACCAGAAGGACACTTTACTTTATAAAAATTGCTTGTTATCTTGGTAAAACCTATTAAGTGGAAATTAAATTGGCAAAAAATCCATCATAAAAACAATTACAGTGGACTTAAATTGTTTTTCCAATTCAGTAACATGAAAAGAAATCAATATTCTAACAGAAAAACCAAATAATTTTAGAATTACTTTGAAATTGTCAAAACAAAAATACAATATTCCCATGGTGAAACCAATTAATCGGGATGTATAGAATCTTATCAAAGCAAACATTTCAATATTCCCATGGTGAAACCAATGAAGTGAGATATACATAATCTTCTGAAAGCAAAAATGTCAATATTCCCAAGGCGAAACCAATTAAGTCGGATATACATAATATTGCCGAAGCAAGATTTTTAATATTCCCATGGTAAAACCAATTAAGTGGGATATACATATTCTTATCAAAGCAAATATTTCAATATTCCCATGGCGTAACCAATTAAGAAGGATATACATAATATTGCCGAAGCAAGATTTTTAATATTCCGATGGTGAAACCAATTAATCGGGATATACATAATCTTATCAAAGCAAACATTTCAATATTCCCATGGCGTAACCAATTAAGTAGGATATACATAATATTGCCGAAGCAAGATTTTTAATATTCCGATGGTGAAACCAATTAATCGGGATATACATAATCTTATCAAAGCAAACATTTCAATATTCCCAAGGCGTAACCAATTAAGTAGTATATACATAATCTTTTCAAAGGAAGATTTTTAATATTCCCATGGTGAAACCAATTAAGTAGTATATACATAATCTTTCCAAAGCAAACATTTCAATATTCCCGTAGTGAAACCAATTAAGTAGGATATACATAATATTGCCGAAGCAAGATTTTTAATATTCCCATGGTGAAACCAATGAAGTGAGATATACAGAATCTTCTGAAAGCAAAAATGTCAATATTCCCAAGGCGAAACCAATTAAGTAGTATATACATAATCTTTCCAAAGGAAGATTTTTAATATTCCCATGGTGAAACCAATTAAGTGGGATATACATAATCTTATCCAAGCAAAAATTCCAATATTCCCGTAGTGAAACCAATTAAGTAGGATATACATAATATTTCCGAAGCAAAAATTTCAATATTCCCGTAGTGAAACCAATTAAGTAAGATATACATAATATTGCCGAAGCACAAATTTCAATATTCCCGTAGTGAAACCAATTAAGTAGGATATACATAATATTTCCGAAGCAAAAATTTCAATATTCCCGTAGTGAAACCAATTAAGTAGGATATACATAATCTTATCAAAGCAAAAATTCCAATATTCCCGTGGTGAAACCAATTAAGTAGGATATACATAATATTTCCGAAGCAAAATTTTTAATATATTCAAGGTTAAACCAATAAAGTGGGATATACATAATCTTATGAATGCCAAAATTTCAATATTCCCATGGTGAAACCAATTAAGTAGTATATACATAATATTTCCAATTAAGATTTTTAATATTCCCATGGTGAAACCAATGAAGTGAGATATACAGAATCTTCTGAAAGCCAAAATTTCAATATTCCCATGGTGAAAGCAATTAAGTAGTATATACATAATCTTTCCAAAGCAAGATTTTTAATATTCCCATGGTGAAATCAATTAAAAGGGAAATACAGAATCTCACAACAACCAAATAAAACATTATTCCCATAGTAAGCGGGTTTTACCTTCGGAATCTAACACCGGTAAAGTTATTGATATTACACTTCCTTTAAATAAAGAAATGGTATATTTCGTGTGATATTTTTACCATTGACATAAACTTCAAATTCTCGACTAACACCAAATTTGGAATAAAAAAGCCTTCGTGTACTAACTTTAGCCTATGGACCAGAGTGCAGCCCACTTCAAATAGGGAAACAAAAAACGCGTGGAGCGCGCAATGATTCGATCATAACCGTCTCTAATGAGGTATAAAATCGGGACCGTAGGCCGCTTTCAGCCTCTCAGCCTCAAAAAAAGAGAGAGGTCGTGTATAGAAGGCGCGATACTTGTCCCCTCGCAATCCTGGATTTTTGAAACTTTACCCTGAACCAGTGACGAGCGCATTTACGCGAGAGAGACAGCGATACGAATATAGCGGCCGGGAGAACGCGCACTGAGACATATGCTACGAAGAAGCGAGTAGAGCGGTAGAGCGGAGTTACAGGGGCGGGAGTCGCCAGAGAGAGAGAGAGTTCTAAACTCGAGGCAGTGCGCGTTCGGACGTCCACCTCGCAGGATCGTTCATTTCACGGCCGGCCGGACGATCAAAGTAAAACCGCGACGAACAACGCGCTTAGACCTTTTCAAAAAAACTCGACGAGATCAAGTTTGATATAACATCAGCTCTATCTCCGCGGAAGTTCGATCGTTTTCCGTTGAGCGTGACTGCAATCGTGGGAAAGGACACCTCCGCTTTCGGAAACATTTTGATTCAGGTTTTATTCGGGAACCGTGTTTTAAAAGAGAATAGTCGTCTTCGGTGTTGGAAGCTGACATTCAACTGACACCCCGAGATGCCTGCTATATTCACGCGGGCTATCGGGCTGGCCGTCGTCACCCTGCTCGTACTACAAGGTAGGAATAACTCTATTTTATTCACCGTTCATTCTTATATAAGCCGGTTTAGTTATTTTACAACAAACCCCGAGTTATTTTAAATTAAAATGAAGAAATATAAATAGTTGTTCTATTCCTTCGCGATTGGGATAGATCGAAAATGAATTAATTACAGCGCGAATTTGGACGGTAGCCATATCGCCTAAGATTTATAATACAGCTCTATACGTACCTGATTGAATAAAATTACGTTAGTAATTATCGAAATTAGTAAATTATATATTAATGAAACTAAAATAGCTTTCCGTATATTTGAGGCTGGGGTCGTTTTCTACTCTATATCTAAAATAACACTATGGTAATTATATCAGCGTATAATTTCGCGCAAAATAATTTTTGAAACATAAGAAATATGAACCTCTAAAATATGATTTGATAATTTATATAATTATCAGATCTTTTTACTCATATTGACCTAAAGAACACGCTTCTAAATGATACCATTCTCAGAAACACTTGGTACATTTTTTTAAATATGGAACTAAATTTATAATATCGATATCAAAAAAACTATTTAAAACAAAACTATCGTAGTGGAGCTCGAAAGCGTTTAAAAAATGAAGTTAATTTTGGAAGGCGATTAAAAGCAAATGATCCATTGGGGAAAGTTGCCTCCCACCGATGGCAACTAATCAAGCCGCCACAGTCCCGAACAGCGTAAAAGCATTTTGTGAACGGATACATTTTCGTCTCCCGAGAAATTGAAAACTTTTTCGTTGGTGTTGGAGAAAGGCTAACCGGCGGCAGTGGCTAGTCGTTCGATAAAGTACACGATAAAGGTGGCGTAGTCGAGGCTGAAAGTGATGCTGGAACCCAGGAGTGAATAATTAAGAGTTATTTACGGAAAAAAGGTAGAAGGGTACAGCAGCGGCGAAAGAGTCAGGGCGAGACCCGTTGTCCTAAACACGTCGGATCACCCCCCTCAAAAACGGGGCAATTTGATAGGCGGTGCTGCTGATTGGGTTATTTTCGTGGGGGCACATTGAACCCCTCCCCCTTACTCTTCTTCTGGTTTCGCGGGCTGAAAATAAAACCTTTACCGTACGACGTGACGCCTCGACCCACCGATTACTGGCCGTTACTCTCGTTATAGCAAAGCAAGTTGCTTCGTCCTCTCACGTTGGGGCAAGTGAACGCAGCCATAGAGAAAGAGAGAGAGTTTATAATTCAACAAAAGATTAAAAACAGATATGGCATCTAGAAGTAAGGCCAAATGCCCCTGCGGTGCTAGCTTCATTTGCATACGACCAAATGAAATGTTGGTTACTATATAGGTTCTACGGTTTAAACAAAAGGGCAAATATAATATACTCTGTTGAAGGAATACCACCGTATGTAGATTGGAATGCGTTCGCTTTGTCGCGGGGGTAAAAGGCAAAACCCGAAATATTCTTCCAATCAATATTTTACTTTGTTGAGAATTTTTCTGGAAATTTTAAATCAAATGGTTTTTAAAGGCTTTTTTCTGAAAATTTTAAATCAAATGGTTTTTAAAGGCTTTTTTCTGGAAATTTTAAATCAAATGGTTTTTAAAGGCTCTTTTCTGGAAATTTTAAATCAAATGGTTTTTAAAGGCTCTTTTCTGGAAATTTTAAATCAAATGGTTTTTAAAGGCTCTTTTCTGGAAATTTTAAATCAAATGGTTTTTAAAGGCTCTTTTCTGGAAATTTTAAATCAAATGGTTTTTAAAGGCTCTTTTCTGGAAATTTTAAATCATGTCAAACGAATGGTTTTTAAAAGCTCTTTTAAAAGAAACGTGCGCGGTAGAGCTTGGAAATAATAGGTTGATTTAGAGATTAATAGAACAAAAATTATACAGTTTTGGATTACCAACGCTTCGCGTTTAACAAGAGCCGTATGCGGACTAAAGAAATGAATAATTAACAGCCGGTTAATTCTCCGCAGCGAAATAGTCCCTGGGACAAAATCAATCGTTTGTCGAAAGGGTAGTAGTCGGTGGAACAAAAAAAGGAAGAAAATTATCTTAATTAGCGACGAGAATTAATCCTGCCTTCCCTCCCCCTTCGCTTTGCAACCCCCCTTTAAAGTCATCACGGGGGGGAGGCGAAGGGGGGTGAAAGGTCAGAAGTAAGCGAGGCTTAGAGAGACTTCTTGTACAAGGACGAGAGAGCAATTTAAGGGACTCGTTTTCACTTGAAATTCAACTAATGCTCTTCTCTAGCGTAGTTGGAGGAGCCGCTAAGCGCGCCGGTCCTTCAAAATAAACCCGCGCACTCAATATTTGGCAGCGGAATAAATGTACTATCACGTTTCTTCTCAGTTTCAGGTTAGGTGCCTACCCTAATCACAAATATAATGTTCATAATCGCGTTCAATATTGATAAATGTAAATGTAATTGGGACCACACTATTTAGCATATTTCCGTCTAGTTTAAACTGAAGTCAATAATTGTAGTCGCAAAATATGTAAGAAATGGAACCAAAAAATAAATCACAAAATGGGAATTATAGGATAAAAATCACAAAAATTGATTACAGGCTAAATATGACCAAAATTAATTACGGGCTAAATATGACAAAAATTAATTACGGGCTAAATATGACAAAAATTAATTATAGGATAAAATCACGAGATAGAAAATAAATTATAAGTTAAAAATAATCAAAATCTTAGTGTGTAGAGTTTTCAAAGTCCAATGTGCGAGTTATAATTATGAAAATTAAAACAATTTTGTTGAAATTTTTTGATTTTTTAAATATAAATAGACAAATTAAACAGTTTTTTTAATTTTCATACTTAAGTTAAAAATCACAAAAAAATAATTGTAGGATAAAGTTGAAAAGGACATTTTCAGAACTAAATTTTCACTGGGTAAAAACATCAAATTATATTAATTTTATTGGATGTATTTTAATAAAATACCCTAACACTTCAAAAATTTTATGATGAAACATCTACATATATATTTACTGTTGTTACAGTTAACGTGTGTAGAGGCTTAAGAGTTAGATTTTCCCTAGCATATAAATATTTAATAAATAAAATTAAATAAATAAATATATAAATAAATATAAAATTAAATAAATAAATATAAAATTAAATAAATAAATATAAAATTAAATAAATAAATATAAAATTAAATAAATATATATAAAATTAAATAAATAAATATAAAATTAAATAAATAAATATAAAATTAAATAAATAAATATAAAATTAAATAAATAAATATAAAATTAAATAAATATATATAAAATTAAATAAATAAATATAAAATTAAATAAATATATATAAAATTAAATAAATAAATATAAAATTAAATAAATAAATAAATATAAAATTAAATAAATAAATATAAAATTAAATAAATAAATATAAAATTAAATAAATAAATATAAAATTAAATAAATAAATATAAAATTAAATAAATAAATATAAAATTAAATAAATAAATATAAAATTAAATAAATAAATAAATATCAAATTAAGATGTAAGAATTGTATTTTAATAAAATAATCTAAGAAATGTAGGATAATATTGGAATTATAGAATACCTGGTTTCAATGAGGATTGAAGAACTAATTTTTCGTACAGAAATTGAGTATCCCACCGCCATCAAAAAGTATTAGGTATTCTTCGTCACTTCATACTTGGATGATAAAACCGGTAAGACTGAGTGCAAGGACGAGAAAAGAGGATAGGCCGAAGTGGGCGTGCGCCCCCGTTCTCAAATCATTCCACATCCATGCGTTACGATCTGCTCAACATAAAAATCATACACGGTCGTTAGCCCGAGCAGTTTTGAACGTAAAGCAGCAACCCTCTCACTTTCCCAGTGTTCGCTTTTGTACCAGGTCTGGGAATCTGCCTTTCTCTCGGCTGTATACGGGATTAGGGTTGCTCCGGATCTTCCCCTCCGCGCATCCGAACAGCCCCCATCCTTTGACTCGTATCAAGGGAAAATTGCCCAAGGACAGTTTCTTTCAGTGTTTTTTCCTTTAAAAACTTCGACAAGACGTACTAGATAATATAATCTATAGGCCTATGTAAAAAAGGACACCATTTTCAAACCCTTTTCTCTTCAGAATGGAAAAAAGATAGCGCTGGAGGAGGGGTTTTGCTCGTAAATTGTACGTTTTTGGAGACCTCGGAGCCTTCATAAAGAATTAAATGATTTTCCGACAGCGCCGCCAGTAAAATGTAGCTTAACAACGCGTCACCGATCCAGACAGATTTCATCCCCAAGCTCCAGATTGTTTTCCTTTAAAGATTAAAAGGGAACGAGGGCTGTGCCATTTGCTTTGTTACCTTTCCTTTGTATGGAATGGCGAGAACAAATTTGCTCTCGGTTCTTTAAGAGGGGAATTTAAAATGCGGAGACTTTGGCTCAATATTGCATTTGCCATCGTTTCTCGATTTGCCGAATGTTTCTCCGTTGACGGCGACAGGCCTAGAATACCCAGGCTACAACTTACTTTTCATTTCACTCGGGGCTCATAAATCGACTCTAGTGGACCTTGAAAAGACACTTTTCGAACTCAATTTTGGGGTCCCTATGCGAGGCAATTTATTTTAGTGAAATGAGCAAAAGCTTAATGAAGAGCCCACAATTGAGTAAAAATATTATCTTTTAAAAATATTTTGACGGGCCAATTAGTAGAAAAATCGTGGTGCTACCTTGTGGAGACCCCTCGGTATAGATACTGTTATCATTGTTTATATATAGTCATTTGTACCCCTCAATCGGAAAATTCTAACTAAATCAAGTAAAGAATCAGAAAATCACAACTAAGTCAGGTAACCAATCAGAAATCTCCGACTACATCCAGTAACCAATCAGAAAATTCCTAATAAATCAAGTAAACAATCAGAAATCGCCGACTAAATTAAGTAACCAATCGGAAATCGCTGACTAAATCAAATAACCAATCAGAAATCTCCGAATAAATCCAGTAACCAATCAGAAAATTCCAAATAAATCAAGTAACCAATCAGAAATCTCCAACTAAATCAAGTAACCAATCAGAAAACTCCCACTAAATCAAGTAACCAATCAGAAATCTCCAACTAAATCAAGTAACCAATCAGAAAAATCAAATTAAATCAAGTAACCAATCAGAAATCTCCAACTAAATCAAGTAACTAATCAGAAATCTCCAACTAAATCAAGTAACCAATCAGAAAAATCAAATTAAATCAAGTAACCAATCAGAAAACTGCAACTAAATCAAGAAACCAATCAAACAGTTAATAAAGCTGTTTCTAAAAGCGACATCTTTCCGTTCATAATGGTACTAATGCGAGCAGAGATTTCGTTGTAAAAACTTAAAGCACTAACTTTCTTCCTTTTAGAACTCATTGTAGCTTAGATATTAGTAGCATTTACGAATATTATGTTTTGGTCTCAGCATGTTTAGTCATTATCCCTAAGTTTAAATAAAAACAATAAAATATATACAAATACCGTTAACATTTACGTCTCAAAAACGTTATTTAACTAACGTAAATGAAACCACTAAGTTATTTGAAGGACAATAACGTAGCGCCAACCCAATACAGAAAGAAATTCGTCTTGCTTCTTAAAAAGTCGACCAAAGCCAATCTAAACGGACAACATCTTTAGCACTGGGGAAAAAGGTCATAGCTGACAACTTATAAAGCAATAACGGAAGTCGCGCTTTAAGGGGTCACTAACAAGTAAGGAAAGTCAGGGGACACATTTATGGGCGATCCCTTTCGGATCTACGGTCGACAAGAAAAGGAAAGTCGGGATGCCAAATCGCGGCATAAATTCGTCCAAATGGTAGAAAATAATCCTCGTTCTTGTCAACGTTCGTCGTGTGATAACCCCATCCGGGGAATCTATGACCGGCCTTCAATTCTCTCGAGCGAAAAAACAAGCGACTTCGACGAAAGGAACTTTCGTAAGAAAAGGCTTCTGTCTCCGAGACAAAAAAGAGCTTAGAAACTATTGTTTTATCCTGGCCTTTTTTCCAACGTTTAGATTCTTGTACCTAGATATCCCCGTGCTGTATACACCCACGCTTAGAGTCGCGTTCACATCCAGCGTAATCCAAAAAGAATAAAAGGACAAATTTAATTGACCGTTTTAATTATCAGAAATAGCGCTCACAATCGGATAGAGGTCGGTAACGGTTAATCATTATCCATGATTAAATTGATTTTTTGGGGGAAAAAATGTAAACAAAGAAATTTACCGGTTAATATTTCGGAAAATGATTAAAAAACATGTATTATTCGGAAAATTTGAGCTTTTTATCGAAAAAACGACGTTTTTTCGATTAATTTTACAAATTTATCAAAAAATTAATCGGATAATACAGAAATATAAATTACTTGATCAAAACGTTTTACGAATAATTTTGAGAGCTTTATCTATTGAATAAAAGTTAACCATCCCCGACCTCTACAATCGGAGGGCGTTTTCCTTATGAGAATGATGAGAAAATCGAGTCAAATGAAAGCTAATTAACATCCCCGTCTTTTGACGCGATACATTGCACTCGGAAATTGTGGGTATAGCTATTTCTATGTATAAAATATGGTTTCGTAAAAAGCCAAAACGTGTTTTTTTCGAATTCGAGGTGAAAATGTAACTTCATAAAACGCCACCAACATGGGGAGTATATAGCAGTCTAATAACTTCGGTTTATTTACTTTTTCTAATACCCAAGGCACCGCTTTTAATGCCATTAGAGGGGTTACAATGTGTAGGAGGGTCACTGCGACGCGTTTTCATGGTCAGGGGAAACCGAAGAACTCGGGGTAATAGCCCTTCTGTCAGTGAGGAGTTTCAACGTAGAAGAAGTGGTTCCTAGTTTTTCAACCAGTGGCACAACATGGGATCGAACCTGGCTCCTCTTGCTGCGAGGTGAAAGTGCTAACCATAGCTGATTTGATTTGGGTCGGTGGCGTTCATTTTTTCGGCGGCGGTGGTGTGAAGGGGCAAAAGTGTCTACCCCCTTTTGATAATTTTGAATAAAAAATTTTAATATGTTTTTGAAGGAAAAAAATAAAGTTACGTAAACAAAATTTAACGTCGGCGGCGTCGGTGGTGCGCCGAAAAGTAAACGACTTAGCGGCGGCGGCGTTGGATCGGCGGCGCTAGGCTCTAGCTAATGACTTCGCCACCCCGTTATCAGCGGCACCTAAATTATACTATAATTTCAATATGAAACATAAAATCTTGTAAAACTTATCTCTAAAGGAACTCGTAATGTCCCTTATACGCTGCCATATATAAATTATCCTCGTATAAATTCGGAAAGGCGAGTGATGCGACATCTGTTATCAGTTCCTATTAGCTTTGAAAGTGCTTCGTAAATTAATATTCAGTCATAATAATTAATAGTTTGCGAATTATTGCAGATAAGAGCTTTTACGCGTCGTATTCAAATAATATTAAGTTAAAATATTAAATATTTTACGAACTATTGTTAATAATTATATTTAAAAAATACCTTAAAAGTTTGCATTAAAGAATATTTTTAATGTGGCGTTACGAGTCCTGTTGAATATAAATAGTCTGAAAATGCCTTAATTATTTATTAATTGAATTTCATTAATATTAAAACTATTTAATTTTTATTTTATTTTGTTTACAACGAATTTAAATATTAAATTTTTCCTTAATTATTTAATAAATAATATTTGATAGCTGAGAAACTTTTATTTTACTTAGTTTTTAACGAAATTAAATATTAAATAGGGCATTAATTATTTAAAAATTATAATTGATAGCTGTGAAATATAGTATCAAAATTGCTAAAATTATTCCCTCATTACGAATTTAAATAAAAAAATTCTAAGAAATTTCGTAAAAACTAAAAAACAATATTTTGGGCCATTATTTAAGAGATTATTCTTGCAAGATTTGCAAAAGCAGAACTGAGAAAAAAAAACTTCTCCCGTTATCGTACATAATATACCTTGAAGAAGAAAAAGTGAAGAAGAAAATTGAAAATGGGGTTCTTCAGTGTAAGGTTGAGTGGTTCTTTCTGAACTCCATTAAATCAAACGCTAAATCGAATTTTCCCGGGCAGTTCTTTGAAGACGTCAACCCGAAGGATTTCACCGTTTGTCGAAGAGTTTAAACCATCTTTTGATGTTACTTTCGACATGCATCCCAGCGAAAACCGACCGATTTGGAGCTTAAGAATTCGTCTTAATTAAAATTAAGCTTAACTTCAGGATTCCGGAGCGAAAAAAATTGCAAGTCAAGCGGATTATTTAATTGAAAACATTTCCGATACTCTTATAAATTCAAACCTATTAATCTCGGTAAGAACGTTGAGCGTGGTCTAAATTCCAATTGCCAATGAATTAGTGTAATCGACGCTATTAACAATGGAGATCGAATTTTAGCCAATTTAACAAGTTGAAACTTGAACCGTAATCGGGTTATATTCGCTTTAATATCGCTCGTTTACGGTCCGAATCGAAGTTGGCGATTTGAGGCGTACAGCGCAGTTTCAGGGGATAATGAAAGAGTCAATTTTAACGTCGACCACCTCTTTCTTGTCTAATTCGAGCCAGGTGGAGGTCTTTGCACTCTTCGCGATCAAAAAATTAACGAAAAAGGAGAACCTATTACAGTTATTTTCAGTCTATCCCATTCTTCACTCTTAAAAAAACGGGTGCTTCATAACACCTTTTTCTTCGCCACAAATATGACACCTTCCAGATACTTAATGTACTCCCTTTCGGGATACCAAGTACAAATTTTTAAACGAAAATACTCCTGTTTGCAAAAGAAACTACACCTTTAAATGTATGCAATTGCACCCTTTTTCGGCAGTAACTACACCTTTAAAATTATACAATTACAATGTATACCTTTTGGCCGCAGAATATACACCTTTAAAGAGTCATTTTGCACCTTAAAGCATTAAATCATGACTTCAAAGGTGGCAATACGCGTATTAAAAAGTAAAATCGAACCCGTGAAGGAGTTCAAAATCCTTTTAAAGAGTTATAGAACACCTTTAAATAATAAATGTACACTTTTAAAGGTGTAATTTGCACCTGGTGAGAGTTACATCTCACCTTTAAAGTGTACAATCACAATTCAAAAGGTGTAGATACACATTTTAAAAGATAAAAATTGCACCTGATAAGAGTTGAATCGCACCTACAGAGGTGTAATGAGGTTCTTTTAAAAAGTAAAATCACCCTTTTAAAGGTGTAAATGCTCACTTTAAAACAGAGAAATTTCACTTGGTAAGAGATAAATAATACCTACAGAGGTGTAAAAACACCTTTTTAAAGAGTACAATCACACTTTCAATGGTGTAAATGCACACTTTAAAACAGCTTAGTTGCACCTGGTAAGACTTTAATCACACCTTTAGATTTGCTAAATATGCCCATTTAAGGAGTAAAATCACTGTTTTAAAGGTGTAAATATGCCCCTTACGGAGTAAAAGCACACCTTTAATAAATAAATGAACCTATAAATCGGCCTAAATGACCTTTTAAAAAGTACATTGCACCTAATAGCTCACTAACAATTGTAATGGTTTTAGTATGCCATATTAAAGTGTTCAATAACACCTTTCGTCGGTTTGAAAAACACCCTTGAAAGATTGTTAAAGGAATTGTGTTTCTAATAAATACTATTTTACCAATAGAAACAGTGAAAATACAAAACACTAGTGTAGTTGAATACAAATTGATATTCATTTTTAAATTAATATATATTTTTTTCATTTCACATGGTTTCAATTAAACTAGTTCGAAGAAGTGGTTTTTCAATGAAGAAAGTGCTAAAGTTTTCAGCACGGTAAAGTAATCGAGACAGTTTTTAAAATTCAGTATTACTAGAGCAAACAACGACGAACCGGCTACACCTTAGACGTAAATAAAACTGCGACAAGTAACAATAATGCCAGGGTGTTTTATACCGAAAACCAAACGTGTAAAAAAAGTATTCTTATCTGTTAAAAAACCGAATGACGGAGAGATAAAATCGGTTAAAAAACCGAATGACGGATAGATAAAATCGGTTAAAAAACCGAATGACGGATATATAAAATCGGTTAAAAAACCGAATGACGGATAGATAAAATCGGTTAAAAAACCGAATGACGTAGAGATAAAATCGGTTAAAAAACCGAATGACGGATAGATAAAATCGGTTAAAAAACCGAATGACGGATAGATAAAATCGGTTAAAAAACCGAATGACGGATAGATAAAATCGGTTAAAAAACCGAATGACGGAGAGATAAAATATGTATCAAAAACTTATTGATAGCTTAAGCAGGAAAAAATATTGTTTTCGTATTTTTTTTAACTAATCACCCTCGATGAAGATATTATACTTGAGGCGTAATGGCTGACCATCTCGGACCAGCTCTGTTGCATAGAATTCACGGATGTTGATACGCTTTGCGCAATGGGCAAATTTGGGGTTGTGGATCATTTCATTGGCCCAGGCGTTGTAGATTCTCAAGCAAGAACTCAAAAATTGACACTAACGTGATAATAGGTGTCACTATCAATCAAAAACATGATATTTATTGGTCATTATTTCTTCTTTAATTCGCATTTTATAGAAATTTTTACACTTCTTGCTTAAACCAATAAGCAAATTAAACAATAAGTTAAATTGAAATTCCAATAACATTTAAAAACAGATAATTATTCACTAATATTTACAAAATATATATATATATAAATTAAAATACATTTATTTTAAACACGTAATTAAAGATTTTGGCACGGTAAGCCTTAATGAAAATGCACATTATAAGACTAGATAGTTATTTGTGCAATTATTCGATTTTTGATTGTCATTTAATCCATTTTTGACAGAAACGTTATCTTTCTAGGAAACCCTTATTGGGATTAACTACACCTAACCGTGTAAAATGGTAAACAATTACACCATGTTTTAGTTAATAAAGAATTATGAAAAATCTCTAGTTAACGATGTGCTTAAATGTGTGATTTAACTCTACAAATGGGCGTATTAACACGTTTAAAGGTGTGATTTAATTCTTAAAAAGGGCGTAATAACACTTTTAAAGGTGTTATTTAACTCTAACAAAAGGGCTTATTAACACCTTAAAAGGTGCTATTTAACTCTTAAAAAGGCGTATTAACACTTTTAAACGTGTGATTTTACTGTAACAAAAGGGCTTATTTACACTATTAAAGGTGTGATTTAACTCTTAAAAAGGCGTATTAACACTTTGGCAAATCGGTGTTAATTTCGATCCCGAGAAGTGTTAATTCAGATCTTTAAAGGTGTTAATTAGAACATAAATGGTGTAATGTAATCATTTATGGGTGTCACTTCGATCTTCAAAAGGGTGTTTTTAACAGTATAAAAAGAGTAACTATACCTTCCTAAAAGGTGCTTTTAATACCATTTGTTTCAATATTCGTAATATAGGGTGTAGAGGTAATCCTTTACAAGGGCGCTTTTAAAGGTGTCCCTAAACACCTTTTTTGTAAGATAAAACATCTCTATTATATTCTCTTTTAACACCTTACTTTTGCCCTAAAGGGTGTAGTGTAACTCCCACAAAGGTGTAATAATGGTGTTTAAGCCTATCTCACTCCTTTATAACACCCTTTGGAGACTTTTTCATTCCTTAACAAGAGGCTATACACCATTTTCACACCCCTTTTAAACCATTATAACACCCTTAAACACCTTTATAACGCCTTTATTTTTAAGAGTGTTCTACCGGGATAATGAAGAAAACTAAAATGGTATCAACATTCCTAAACATTTATATCTAAAAGCATATGTAACATAATTACTCATAAGTATGCCACTGTACCTTTATTCCATTAAAAAATCTTCACTAACGGTTTGTTTCACCACGAACCAGTAAAAAGGTGGACTACGTTAGATTTTATCCTTTTTATTCATCCTAGTAATTTTGGGAGTCACACTATTGGCAAGTAACATATTTATTTAAGCCAATGGAAAACCTCGAAATTGAGAAGGAATTTTTTGCGTCGGAACTTTAGTCAGCCCACTGTAGCTTTATTGAAATTTATGAACTCGCTCAGTTTGTGCGGATGAAGTTAAATAATGAGTAGTTTAGAAAAAGAAAAGGTTGGGGAAAATGACCAATAAGTGATCGCTTTCCGAAAATGGAACAAGTCGTCGAAGTGGGATATTCCACCAGCGTTATTAAAACCCATACCAAGCCTAGAAGAATTAGGCCTAGGCTCAAAAGAATCTGCAAAGACTCCAACCTTGTAGATGCGCCAGAAAAGCTCAACCTGAATTTCAACTATTTTTTCCAATAAACTTGCTTCTTTTATTTGACAAAGCAAATTTATTTTAGAACGTGAGTCTCCGAGAACTTCATTATTTTGCAAATTAATTACATTAACAGAACTTGACACTATATTGTAGTTCATTTTAGCTCCTAAGCCTTGGTTGTTCAAACCAGTTTGTTTACTAAAATAATGGCCGTCGGTTTATCAGACGTAGAGCTAATTATTCGACGGCATAATCGGCATTTGAGATTCGATGACGTCAAATATGACATCAAATATGACGTCAAATATTACGTAGGGTATGGATGACGCAATATCTGTGAAACAAACCGTTAGTGAAGAAATAGAGCTAGTGGCATACTTATGAGTAATTATGTTACATATGCTAAAAGAGTTTTAAAAAAAACCTCGACGTATGATGGCACTAGGGGGAATTGGAAATTTCAAACTTTGTAAAGACGCACGTTAGTAAAACCATGTCTCCAAACATAATACCTCGTATCATAAGTAACATAATAACAATAAGTAATAATAATAATAATAATCATAATCAAGGAACCACCTTAGGCAAAAGTCAGCTAGCGACATTTAAAGCCATTCCTATTGTTTTAATTAGTGTTGTAAGTCGGAAAAATTTCCGGAAAATGACCGAGACCTTTTTTCCGGAAAATGTTCCATATTTTTCCGAAAAAAAATAAAAATGTTTTCATTACATGATTATTCGAATATACTGTTTGCAAATTTAAATAAAGCGGCATTTTCGCCTCAATATAAAAGTAAAACTAAACCTCTAGACTAGTTTAAACTGATTATCAATGTAACACTATTAATGTTTTGTAGTTTGTTTACTGTCTCTGTTACTAGGTAAACCGGGCTATAAATTCTGACACACTGTCATTAGACACTTTATATCGATAAAAAGTTAAAAACATTAAAAATCCTTGAAAAGTAATGTATTTTTCGGATTTTCGGAAAATTTTCCAGAAATTTTTCCGCGTTTTAATTTTCCGGAAAATTAACAACTCTAGTTTTAATGCTAATTTAATGACCGAACCTTTTTTCGCCCCAACATTCGACTTGAACTTAGCGTCCTTGCTAGTAGTATATTTCGATTTAGGCATATTTAGACACTAGGGGGCTCTGTGCTGACAAATAAACCTAGATTGCGCAATAGCTCAGTAAATCATGTCGGTGATAATATTTCCTAGAATTACTTTTTACTTATGATCATATGTATGAAAATATCAGAAAATCATTCAATGAGGTATAACACGAAACAAACATTAATTGTACTGTAAATGGAAAATCTTTATATTATCTGTAATATTGAAAAGGTTAACATGGAAACAAAATTTCGCGATCCCAAGCCACGTACGAAACAAACTATAAACTTTCAAATGCCAGAAAACGTTTGTACTTAATTACAGCTAGGAACAACAAACACAGCAGCCCACACAAGGGGAACGCAACCCGTCAAAAGTCGTGCAATTTCTTGCGTACATTTTTCATTTGTTAGATGCTTTAGCGCCTACTGCCACCGGAAGGGGAAAATTTTTAAATTGTCTTCCCCCTTTCCGTAAAAAGTTCAGCGTAAAGGCTCGCCAATGAAATTTGTACACAACACTGCGTTAGCACGTTTAAAGGCTAGCTGCGTTCTCCTTGTGTTTGTTGCTCCTAGCTGGAATTCAGCGTATTTTCCAAATCCGCTTCCGTTTCTCATCTATGAAGTTGATGACGCCTTTTATATGAAGAGTCGTGAGGGACGTAATTTACGTCACAACGGTAATAGTTAGTGTAGGGAGCTGTTGGCTCGATCGCGTGGCATGCAGGGCTTGCCACCATCCTCCTACGCATTGTAACCCGGCCACCTGTATTAAAGGCTTCAAAAGTCGCTTGATGACTTAGGCCTAAGGTGGTGCCTTGGGTCTTAGCATAGCTGATTATTATTATTTTTATTTATTATTTTATCTCGTCAACAAGGTTTCATTAAAGAAAAAAACTCCACAGAAAAAAAGGTGTTTAGGTTTTTAACATCTAAACATGTTTGAAAGCTAAACATGGGTAAGAGTTGGTGTTGTTTCCTTAAACACATCTGTTTCAATCAAACGAGTTTCTCAAACAATCTTCCAAGATCTTTCCGGTAGTGTTCCAAGCCAGAACACTAAAGCTGGTGTTCACTAATGCTGGTAAGAGGTCATGTTTAAAAATAACACTTCGTTGTTTTTTAAACATAATACTAAACACTGATGTTTAATAAGTGTATATTTCGTTACGAGTTTAATGTATATTTCGCGTTGTCTATATATTGGGACATTCCATATCAAGTGAGTCGGTCATGCCACCATGGGTTCTTGGATTTTACTGAAATTTGGTACACTTGGTCGATACTTCAATGGATGAACTTTGGGCACAACACCCCTCCTGCCCCCCCCCCCCCCCAAAACTGTGTTGTCCACCCCGCAACGCTACGGACTCGTCGGATCCTCAAAGTAGAATTTTTAGGCCACATTGCAGGTTGGGACGAATTTTGCCGGTGGGCTACCCTCTTTTACCCGTACTAAATAGCTGCCTCTGAAAGCAGTTTTTTTTATAGAACGTAGTTAGACGGCAGCGCCACCACGCGTCCTCTACACGTATTACAAATGTAAAATAAATCCCTCACAAGTAAATGATTACAGTAATTTAATATAAAAAGGAAGTATGCCAAAACAGTGAACGAGGTTTGTTAACAAATGTTTTGAAAAATATAGATTTATATTAGATTTTTAAGCAAAATAACATATTTGGTTTTTCATCTCTCAGTGACGAACGGAACAAATACACTTAACGAGTAATATACCGTTAGGAAGATCTACTCGAGGAGTAATTTAAAAACATTTTTATACTTTTTTGAAAGTAGAAGCACATGGTCAATTTTTCTCAGGAAGAAGACCCCCCCGAATTTGTTTTTTAATTTTAATTATTTTTTTAAATTTTTTAAAAAAGTAATTGAAATTTTCTGAGAGTAGTATCGGATAACTCTATATAAAGTACATAAAGGAGCAAGTTTTCAAGTTAATATGTAAAGTTTATAACGAGTTATTAGTAATTTAAGCAAGGGGTACCGTTTTTTGTAAATTGACGATAAAATTAAGTAGCTTTTGGTTAAAAGTCCGTAAAAAATTTAATTTTTAATATTTAGGCCTAAAAATTGCCCAAAGTTTATCCATTGAAGTATGGACCAAGTGTACCAAATTTCACTAAAATCCAAGAACCCGTGGTGGCATGACCGACTCACTTGATATGGAATGTCCCTATTTCGTTTTCTATTTTTCTAAAAGAATAATATTCGTTAATCACCGTTATATTAATAGTGTTAACTACAATATGGATTGGGTTCCTATATCATCTCATAAATGTAAGTTATTGGTAATTAAGACTAATTAAATAACACTAATGTATATAAATCAATAATTGAACATACACTATTAAAAATTAATAAAATAACACTACTTTTGATGTGATTTAAGGCCGTATTAACACAAATATAATTTAAATTAATATCGCTAAAATATAATCAGGCAGATAAAGAAATGAAATCGACAGTATAGGCAGTAGGTTTCATTAATTCGTAGGCAATTAATATTAATGTTATATTAGATCGTAATTAAACCACTGAAATATACGGCTACTTAAAGAGTGGCGTATATGGCAAATTAATACCTCTTCTAAACCACAACAACTGAACCTTTGAACATGTTTAGAAACTAATCTAAAAAATCTTTCGACGTGTTTTAATTGTAAGCACCAAAAGCATTTGATATCTTTAATCTCTAAACGTATTTTATCAATATAAACACGTTTTAACGATAAATATGAGAAACAAATAACACGTTTAATTTCTAAACGCATGCTGTTGAAAAGCTGAACACCACTATCGCCTAAACATGATTGTTTTTAAACATGATAAATATTCTGTTGCATTTTGGTATTTAAGAAAGTGTTTAGTATCTAAACACCTTTTTTCTGTGTATATGACATACAGGGGCGTATTAACCATTAGGCATAATAGGCACGTGCCTAGGGGCGCCAAAACTCTGATAAAGCCCCACGGTTGAAGTATTTGACTTGCCCCTACAATGCCCAGGGGTGAAAAACATTTCTGTGCCTAAAGGCGCCGAAAGGGTTAATCCGCCTCTGATGACATACTTATGATTGACTATGTTACGTATGGTAAAACGCTGGAATTAATATCAAAGTTCATTACATATATGCTAACATCGACATCAGAGTCATCTACTGGTAAATCAAATTGAAAGGACGTTTTTCGTGCGCTGCGGGGCAAACAACACGCGGTGATTTTTGTTTTTATCGCGCGCGTAGCAGACGGAATCGCGGCTTACACTTTGGACCGCTAGATGTCTCTCCGCGATGTCAACCGAACGCGCGTTAAAGCGTTCCGCGTAGCGTGAAATAAGAGCTCGAAATTTTCCGGCGTGATTTGTAAGCGAAGGATCAAACCCGATTTATAACAGGCAACGCGAGCTGTCTCGAATCGGAGCCAAATTTTGGGCAGATCCCTTTCAGAGTCCCGCTGTCCTATGAAGCGCATTTCGCGCCCCCTGCCCAATCCCTCTTCATCCCCAGCATCTCTCCTCCACTCTTCAGCTTCCTATCATAGCCGCCTGAAAAGGAGTACGCCAAGAGGCGAAGAAAATCTTCTCTACCTCTCTCCGGATCATCGTGGTGAAAGGGGGATGGAATATGTGTAAATGCGCGCTGCGAAATAGTCCCCACAGGCCACTAGCTTTTATCCTTTTATTAAAAAACAGAAAAATTTATCCCGGCGAAAAAATCCATAAAACGATCGTCGGAAGATTTAAATTTAAAAAGAATATTTTGAAAGTGTGGAAAAAATAGTATCACTGTTCCCGCGTATAGTCGAAATTATGTTGAAACGAAACAGGTGATCAGGATTTAAGCTAAAGGCTATTATTGAAGATCCTCGGTGAAAATGTACCTGCAGGGGACCAAAATAACTTTCGATTTCCCGGAAATTTCCTACCAATTTTAAGATGGTATATTTTAGATTTAGTTTTCAAAGACCATTCCCTGAACTCGTTATACGAATTGGGATTAAAGAAATTACGCGTTTGGAAATTGCAACGATACGTCGGCAGAATAGGTAACCGGATATGATAAGGTAAATTATCAGATTAATCAGATTTAACGCGCAATTGTTAATTAAAAAGCGCTCCACTGAAAACAAAATTTTAAGTGAAAATTGATATCTGAAATTTAAAAACCAGATATATTGCAGGATAACTTTCTATTAATCAGATCAAATTAATACGCAAATTTCATTAAAAACCCACTTATATAAAAGCTAATTTTCGAAATGGAAATTGATACCTGAAATTTAAAAACCAGATATATTGCAGGATAACTTTCTACTAATCAGATCAAATTAATACGCAAATTTCATTAAAAACCCACTTATATAAAAGCTAATTTTCGAAATGGAAATTGATACCTGTAAGTTATAAAAAAAATTAAGAAAAACCCATTATAATATCGATAAAATAATTATTTTTCCCGCTGATTTCCTATAAATTAGAATAAATAAATAGAAGATGTCAGAGATAATTAATGCTCAATTTTTAATTAAACTGAATTGAAAAAGAAACATATTTTTCAAAGTGAAAATTAATAACAGAAATTTATCAAAAAAAAGTAACAAAACCAAAATAATAATATCGATAGAAAAAGATTCTCAAAAAGTGCGTAAAAAAATTCGAACACAACAAAAGATATAATAAAAACTAAACCCATTGAAATAGAAGGCAAGTCTCGATGCTTTTGATAACAAAGAAATTCCTGCCATTAATATAATTTTTCACTGTTAAAAAATAAGATTCTATATTATATATTTTTGGTCGAGTAAGTTCAGCTCGAAAAGAACGAACTCCCGAAATATTAGATTTCTCTTTTGTGATACCAAGGAGTAGAATAATATAGTATCCCGGAGAAGCAAAGTGGCAGGCAGGGCTTCTCCGGGGTCCTGGGAAGAGTCTATAATAAATCCAAGCTGTAGACGAAGGGACCGGGACCAGGACCGGGGGGGGGGGCATCCCGGTTGCCTCCTACGAATGTCGCTCTGAATTATTGAGCACCAGATGCGAGAGTATTTTTTGTCTCCCTCACTTCGTGGGCCTGGTATTAAACTTCTCGCTTCGTCTCTGTGTCTAGGATATCGCAGCGGGAGCTCATCAGTAAAAGGGGAATCTCCGCCCCCTCCCCCTCCCAAACATCCGGGCTTTTCTTCCAATAGGGGATAAATCAATTGACAAAAATATCAATGTATGAAAAAACATTATGTATCAATATAACCGGTACCGTTGCGCGGCTTGGTAGCAATAAATAAGAAGGTTAGGAAATTCTTCAAAATTCAGTGCACTCTATAAAAAAACTGATTTTAGAAATATTGAAATCAACTTGAAAATCCCGATCCCGAAATCAGGAGGGCAATTCTGTTAAATTTAAAAATGACAAAAAAAATCTCGATCCCCCAAAAATGGAAATGCGCGTGTGGGGAAGGGGCGGATATCGAAATATCAAACTATTGATTGTGTCAGTTCAATTTTAAGTAGTGGCAGTATGTTATCCGGTATTTTAGTCAAATCATAAAATAAATGCTTGTAAAATTCCTGTTTATTTTTGCTGCCCAATGCTTAAATTGGTGCCATAGACCGTACGTCGAAGCATTTCATAAAAATCATTTACGTCTGCATTACAGACCGCCACGGTTTTTAATTTGACCAATGCTATCGATAGTTTGATATTTCGATAGCTTCCTTTTCTGCACACGCGCATTGCCATTTTTGACGGATCATGATTGTGTCAATTGTTTGGTCATTTTTACCTCTCCGAGGGGACTTTGTACCCTAGGTGGGGTTATACAACCACCGTGTCTGTCTGTGGGTCTGTCTGACAGGCCTGCGAACGCGTTCGCATTTTCGGGGCAAAGCGTAATCACTGCGTACCCAGTTTCTTAGAATCAGGGAAAAGGTTTTTCCAAAAGCGCCCTCTTTTGTCATTGGGTGTAGTATAATTTTTTTATTGGCCGGGATTCGAACCCGAGCCCTCTTGATCGACTGGTGAGCGTTCCACCGCAGAACCACGGATACAGTTACGCTTCACTGAAAATTAAAAACTCTTCCGAGGAGACGTATATTTTGGCTTGCCAACTTGTTGATTTTTACAGAAGAGCCTTCCTGTTGTCAGTATGAAAGTCTCTAAATTAGCTTTAAAAACCGTCCTGAAAAACACATGAAAATCGTACGGTAAAATTAACTTCAGATTTCCCAAAAGAAAAAGATTTTAGAAATCTTGAAATAAACTTGAAAATCCCCAAAATCAGGGGTTAAATCATTATCAATATCTCTAAATATGCTTTAAAATCCAGAAATCTACATGAAAATCATACGGTATAATCTCAAATTCAGTTTCGTAACCACTATACATTTAAAAATAATCAACTTGAAAAACCATACGCCAATTTCAAAATCAGCTTGAGAAAATGGAAATCAACAAAATCATAAAATAAGTTTCGGATTTCCCAAATCACCAACCTGAGAAAAAATATTTTAGTAATCTTAAAATCAATTTAACAAATCACGAAATATCGTGTTATCTTTACAGCAGTGTAAACAACGAAACAACACGAAAATCGTGTTCTAAAATCTCAAAATCAGTTTCTCATTATCCAAATAATTCTTAAAAAAGCACCCTATACTAACTATTACCGTTCACTTCAACAAGATTTCAAGGTAAGGGAAAACTAGAGAAATCAGTGGGAGAGATAACGTGTATACTCTACGCGGAAGGAGTTTTCACCCAGTGTCACAACCTGGAATCGAGGATGAAGTGCTAACCTATCCGCCAGATGATATCAAACTCACCAAACTTTAAGATATGGCATTAAAATGTCTAAAACTTACCGCAACTAAGAAAGCACTGATTAATTTAAAACTCCAATTCGAACGAAGGATTTGGGAAAACGCAATCAGCTCCAGCAAAATCCTCCCAAAACATTTTGAAATATGAAAATTCTAATCGCGAAGACAAATAGACCGAATCAAATCAAACAAGAGGAAGCGAGGTATAATTCTCCGTTAACGAAAGAATGAAAAAAAAATACATAATGCATAAAACATTTTTAAACCAAAGACAAACAATTAATTTTCCGTTCTACGACCGAATCTACTTATAAGATTAGTGGAACGAAAGCTCATTAAAAGTAAAAACCCCAACCGACGCATTGCGTGAATTTTACGATTGAGGAAAACTAATCCTAGCGTAAATATCAATTGAGACTGATGAGATAAATAGTATATTCCGAAATGCAAAATTTCATTAAAATTTTAATTAGACCAATATTCCTTTGATATACTTCGTGTATGTCAATAAAATGGAAATTTAATAACGGTTTTCGTTATATTAAAAGTCCGACCCAAACAACAAAAGACAGAAGAGAGCGGATAAAATTCCGAATTGATTTCATACGATTGGGAGAGGAATACCATAAACAAGATAGTCCGCTACACTCCAATGGTATTAAATTTTTAAACGGATACAATATTACGAACTTTGTGAAATTTCCAAAATTAAATAACACCCTTAACTATTAACAAACGTATATGAACTGAACTTTTTGGAATTTTTCCCCAAAAAGGGGTCATTTATTTTGATGGGAGACCAGTTGAATCGAAACTGACGTTCAGCCCGTTTTGCATTGAGGCGTTTTGCGTTTTTACATGACATAAGGAAAATTCATTCAGTAACGGGAAAATTCCCAGATCTTCGGTTCGGTCACTTCTGTTATTTTTATACTCTAAAAAGGTCAAAATTCAAATCCAGATCGAGAAAATGATACCAACGCTACATTGTTCAACTGTTTCTACAAACTGTTAAGAATTCTATGCCACAGAGTCTATTTACACAGCGGGCGAAACTTCAAAACATCCCATCAGTAGCGACGAAGGATAAGTTAAAATGGAAAAAAGGCAGTCCGTGGAGATCCGAAGATGCCCTCCAAACATTCGAATTTTAAGATTTATAGCCGCGCAATTTGTAAAACTTCACAAAACCTCCCCACCTCCCCCGGGACGATACGGAAAGCCACGCAGGACTGCCAAACCTTACAGGGGGAAAAAACTACGAAGGATAGAATATGGAAGAGATAAAAAAAAATTCCCAGGTATATAAAAAAATAAAAAATATAGAGGAATTTTCCAATTTTCTTATAGATCCTTATAATCATTTCGACGCCTGGTTTCCTTGCCATTATTTTAGCTCGTCTTTCGGATTGTCCTCCCACCTCCTTTTTCTGGGTCAATTTTAGAAAGGTTAAACCTTCTTCTGACATTTCTACTTCCCCCCTTTTAAAACCTAAATTTAATATCGAGATTTCAACGAAGAGAACAAAATTGCCACTATTTTCCAAACCAAAATAGAAGAATTTATTTCATTATTTTATTTTTTTATCGGTCGTATATCTTAAATGTCTCCGGGAAAAGGTCGTTTTTCAAGTCAAATTAAATTGAAGTTTGATATTTTAAGAGCCAATAGCGGAAACCTATATAAAATTATTTGTTGTGTTGTTTCCGTATTCCTCGAATTCCAAAGTTGATTGAAATAAATGCTCGTGGTTTCAGCGCTGACTACAATAATAATTTTTTATTTCGGGCCACTGTCAAATTATTTTCCAATATAGGTCTAGTTTTACCAACATTTTGTTTTTATTCGACCTCTACATTTTCGAGGATATATTTTGATATATATTAAGTGGGAAAAATGGATTGGAGTTTGAACAGGACGTGGGTTTAATCCGATAGAATTTATTAGACTGTCTGAACATAAGAGAGACTGAAGTTCATAATTCTTATTCGTCTCAAAGGCAGGAATTGCATTCATTAACTATGAATTCGTTATATTGACAATAATGTTTCATAATTTTAAATTTTAAATTATTTTATTTATTATTATTTTAAGAAATAATCTTTCGTTAATTAGAATACTTCAATTTAATATATAAAACATTAAAGCTATGGATTTTCTAAATAACTTAATTTAATAAAAGTAAAACTAATTTTAATAAATAATAAATTACATACGTATAATTCAAATTCTATTTAACAACTGTGAAAAATAATGACGTTAATTTGATCTAAAATTAATAAAAGTAAATCTAATTTTAATGAACAATAAATTACTTACGTATAAAACCAATTATATTTAATAACTGTATAAAATAATGACGCTATTTTTACCTAAAAACCTTTTCATTATATTTAATTTTAATCGTGAAAGTTTCAAGAAGGTAGTCATCCCGAATTCGTCAAGTAAAACTAATCCGGAAATCAATCAATGACGTCATCCTTTCATAATTAACGATTTTAAAAACCTTTAAGTTATCGAGAGAGCAAAAATATCTTTCTATACTTGCAAAAACTTTTATTAATTTGAAGTTTCTTAAAATTACCAAAAATTAAAAACCCCTGTAAATTTCAAAAGATGAAAAGTTTTTAAATAAAGTTAAATAAGTTAAAATGTGAAATATTTCAGAATTGATTTTTTTGTGTGTGTTACCAATAGTGGATCTTAATATTCAAATCAGAAGCCATTAAAAACGTTAATTATTCCCAGGAAGAAATTGTCCCTTCCTGATATAATGGCGTAATAAAGTATTTAACGTAAAAGGTAGACGAAGGGGCAGACGATGCAGGCCAGCAATGAGCGATTGTAAGGCGGAGAAGCGGAAACGCGATCTCTTTAAACCCAAACAAGATAAGGCTATCTATATATTATATTAGGGGCAAAGGCTGCGGTCCGCCGCCGTCGAGGCTAATAAAATAGACTAAATTATTGTTATTTCCCAAAGTCGATACTAGGTGGCGTCCTCAAAAGGTTCCGGCCCCAAATTAAACTCGTCGCAATTAAATATAATGAGGATAAAAATTAAATCGCGATACATCTACTAATTAAAAGAGAACGTGGATAGCGTAAGCGATTATTCCCGGGGACATACGCACTTCAACCGACAATTTACGGCAAGGCTAACAAGGAGGTACGAGATATAAGGCCTTAACGGGGAACGCGATGAGAGGTCAGCGGTGGTCGAAGGGGAGGCGAGCTGAAGTAACGGTCCCCGGCCATCAGAATGATAAAAGACGCCCTCTGTGAGGCAACTAGGAAACTAAATCTCTCTCGGAGATCCCGCGGAGAAACAATAAGAAGCGTTTAAGCAAAATAAGCACGGTTTTCCGCCTATTATTTATGGGATTCCGGTCTAGAATCCCCCGTCCCTTGCCTCCAACTCGCTTCCTTCCCCCGTTTTCCACAAAAAGCTGACTGCTACTTTTTAGATATTTTTTTCTTGAAGCCAGACTTTCGGTGGAGATAGAACCTGCTAAACGGTTTTAGGATATTCTAAAAAGCGTTATTTTCCGACTCAGTTGCTTCGAAATTCTTAAAATAAGTATGGGGTTTTTATAATAGTCTGAAATAATTACGTTTAATATAATAGATAATTGTGGGAATTTTTTACTGTTGTATAATAACTTCATTTTAAAATTTTAATGGATAAATTAACCACTGTAATTAAACGAAATTATTTTAATTCCTTTTCCAGACGGGACTCCTAAAACAAGATTAATTAAACCAAATTGGTTTTTTTATAGTATAAAAAAAATTAATCCTATGATCTTACAGCATTTATCATATTTAAAATTAGCGTTTAGTTACGAAATTTTAAATTAATAAGAAACCACCTATGGAGAGCATTGCAAAGAGTTATAAAATAAGCGAATTGGTAGAATAGTCCATAATGAAAAAAAAAAGCTAAATCCTAAACAAATTTGAACAAATTTAAATTTAAAAAACTTACAAATAACTCGTACCAATAGGTCTTCGAGTAAACATAAAGACGCGAAGTTAATTCATGATGATTCGAGGTAGGTTTCATCAAAAGTGTATACTTCACATAAGTGTGACAGGTTCCGAATTAGAGGTCGGGGACGGTTAATCATTATCCATGATGAAATTGATTTTTTCGGGGGAAAAATGTAAACAAAGAAATTTACCGGTTAATATTTCGGAAAATGATTAAAAAACATGTATGATTCGTAAAATTTGAGCTTTTATCGAAAAAAACATCATTTTTCCGTTTAATTTTAAAATTTTATCAAAACATTAATCGGATAATACAGAAATATAAATTACTTGATCAAAACGTTTTACGAATAATTTTGAGAGCTTTATCTATTGAATAAAAGTTAACCATCCCCGACCTCTATTCCGAATTTTCACCGAAGCGTGTTCTAGAAGGACCACACCTTTTTGTTTTCTCGTGACGTAATCATCTTTACAGTGAAATACTATAGTACCATCACTCTTTCCCCCGTCAAACTGTGTCTATAAACCCATGGCCGCCATTTTGAGTAAATTTGAAACGAAACGTTCTCTGATAAGATTTTCTTTTAAAACAAAAATGGGCGATTTTTTGGCTCTCTTCCGATATTCTTTCCTCGCTTCATTTAATATAGATTTCATCGATATTCGATATAAAATTTATAAGCGACTACGAGAAGGAAAATGGCTACATCGGACGACTCAGTCGTTTTGGCGAAAGTGCTTACGCTCAGTCGTTCATATTTAATTCGAAATAGTACCGTACTCCGTCGCCAGGCGAGGCAGAGACTTTTCATTTAAATAATAGAGAATCGTCATCTTGATACAACGGCGCTTATTCGCAAATTCGACGAAACGCTCTCTGGCGGCTGATATTTAAATCAGATCACTCCGAATTCATACCCGACGATTCAACTTAGTCGGAAATGTCCAAGATGACTCTTACTTAATTAAAGGCTTCGCTCTAACTTTATTTAAATTCGGGGAAGTGGCGGATACAAATTGGGAAAGAAGGCTAATTGAAATTGGGAAGGAATTAAGGCTAATACCAATTATGGAGAATTAAGGCTACTACAAATGGGGGAAGGGAAGAAGTATTTTACAAATTTGGGGGGAAAGAAGGCTAATACAAATAGTTTAGGGGTGGAGGCATATACAAACTGGAAGGCGATAAAGCTAATACAAATTGGAAAGAAAGAAGGCTAATACAAATTGTAAAGTAAGAAGGCTAATAGAAATTGGGAAGGAATGAAGGCTGATACCAATTAGGGAGAATAAAGGCTAATACAAATGTGGGAGGGGAAGAAGTCCTTTACAAATTTGGGGGGAAAGAAGGCTAATACAAATAGGTTAGTTAGGTGGGGGAATATACCAACTGGAAGGAAAGAAAGCTAATACAAATTTAAAATAACCAATACACACAGAAAAATATTATTGTAAATTTTACAGTAAGCTGCGGTCAGCATAGATGCCAGCAGAATGCTGTTAATTTCACAACCAACTCTGACTGTTTTTTTTTATTGTCATGCTTCCTGTTAAATTTACACTCTGCTGTTTAAAAATTCAGCAAGATAAAATTATATTTACAAAGTATTGCTGTTTATTTAACCTTCATTCCAGACGTATTTAATATGGTAAATGCATGCAGATTTTACAGTAAAATCCAATGTTTGCAAAATTCCAGTGTTTGCCGTAGTTTTAGTTATCGTACTTAGTACAGAACCCATTCCCATTAAAATTTAATAAAAAAATTTGCGGATCAAACCATTATCACGTTGGTTTAATTAAAAAAAAATCAAATAATTTATTAATCAATTCATGATAGAAATATATAAAAAAATTATCAATTAATAAAATAATTATAACTTTGACAAAATATTTTCATAATCCAATAGAACAATTTTAATCATAAATATCAAAATTAACTACAACTCTAGTTGATCATGGTTTGCTCGAGCCATGGTAGCTTAGATTTATAGGGAAAACCAAAGGAAAGTAAACTATTAACTTGGTTTCAAATTATTAAGCACACGATGAACAAGGGTTGTAATTAAAAAACCATTTTGCGTGGGATGCTACTTATACAACAGAGTATATAAAAATATTTTTATCGGATATTATTATATTTAAAACTAAAATGAAACTTGTGCGATTTAAAAAAAATTTGACAACTAAATAATAATTAGTTGTTTTATATACTAGCGCTTGCCGTTTATAACAGAAAAAACAGCAAAGTGTGGTAAATTTTACGCATTTTTGAAGTAAAACGTCATCTACGGTTTCATATTGTTAATTTTAATATAACTGTCATTTTAAAAACAGTGCGAATATGAATTTTTACAGTAGCTACTATTTTCTTCAAAATACAGCAGAAAGCTGTAAATTTTACGATAAACTTCTGTTAACCCACTTCAACTGCACCTTGCTGTAAATTATAAACCGTATTTGCTGTTTTTTCAACAGTAAGTTTTGAGTGTGTACGAGTGAAAATTGGAAGGAAAGATGGCTAATCCAAATTGGAAAAAAAAGACGGCTAATACAAATTGGGAAGGAATGAATGCTGATACCAATTAGGGAGAATTTTAATTCTACTAAAAATGGGAGAGGGGTAGAAGTCCTTTACAAATTTGAGGGGAAAGAAGGCTAATACAAATTGAAAAAAAAGACGGCTAATACAAATTGGGAAGGAATGAAGGCTGATACCAATTAGGGAGAATAAAGGCTACTAAAAATGGGAGAGGGGAAGAAGTCCTTTACACATTTGGGGGGAAAGAAGGCTAATACAAATTGGGGGTAATAAAACTAATACAAATTGGGGGTAAGAAGACTAATACAAATTGGGGGTAAGAAGACTAATACAAATTGGGGGTAAGAAGAAGGAGTGTAATATAAATTAGGGGAAATAAGGCTAATACAAATTGGGAGGGAAGAAAGTTAATACAAACTGGGAGGGAAAGAAAGCTAATACAAATTCGCAGACTAATACAAATTGAGTTAAGGAAAACTAATACAAAATTGCAAGGAAAAATGGGTAATACAAAATGGGGAGAGAAAGGAGGAATATTGAGATTAGGGGCAAGTAAGGTTTATATAGAAGGAGGGAGGGAAAGAAGGATAATCCGGCCCAACTAAAATGACACCGATAAATAAATCCGTGAGACAACTCCGAAGCGATTAGAAAAATTAACTAATATATCGGACTAGAGAGGGCGCTTAATCCAATTTGAACCTTTAATCGCGGACTGGTGTCAAACATCAACTTTCCGAACCTAGTATCCCGGTTGGAAGTCGCCAGTGTCTCCCCCCTCTCTCCGCCCGTATAATCCCTTCAGAGTCCATAACTCAAATTAGAAAGTCGATTGCGACAAACTGTCTGTACCGAAGCTACTCGCGCAACTTCGTAACGTCACCATTCTTCTAGACTTCTACGCTTTGTCGTCGCGAATCGGAATGTAACGGTACGCGTTCGGGGAGACTCGTCGAACGTCTAAAGCTTTAGTCCTAAGTATTAAAGGAACTGCTAATACGGGAAAATCAGAGTAAAATACGGCGAGTCGAGCTTAGCGGGGATTTCAAACGGGACAAAATATGGAAGTCCAACGTGGCCCCTGTCGAGAGCAGTCTCCGGCCCCATTTACTAAAACGCCGCTGGAGAGGCATTCTTAATACGCGGGAATGGGGCCCCCGAAGGCTTCTCAGAGTGCCCGCGATTGACTCCTAAATACCGGAATTAAGCCGCCGCGCTAATCCCTATCCACCTAAAACGAACCTATTAATAACTGAGAGAAGAGAGAGAACGGCGCTGCTGCCCTCTGCCGACAGATTCTACTTTTACTCTATTGTAACATCAATCATTCATTAATTAGAAGCGCTAGAGAACCAGGAGGAGGAATTTCATAATAAATTGAGCGGCGGGGACCAAACGCTGTTCTCTAATCGAACTGCTTTGAGACTGCACTCTGGACATGTTTCGCTAATCAGCCAGGTATACTTTCTGATATAGAAGAAGGTCGACGAATCAACTAAGCTCCTTTTCCAAAACCATCCAATCAGTGAAGACTAATGACTAAATATACAAATAAATGTTAAGTTTCCTTGGTATTTCTACGTAAATTTGATAAGAATACTAACGAGAAAAGACGGCGGAATAGCAACAAAAAAGTATCTATTTATACTAAAAGCGACGTAAGAACCAAAGGTAAATCGTTCAGGTGTTTATTGCCGATTTGCTTCAAAGTCGGCCGTCATGTAGACCTATATGAGATATGAAACTTCCCAAAAGAAGACGTTGCACTACCCATTCGATTTTCCATGGCAACCGAAAATGTTTTTGATCACTTAAAACAAAAATAAGATTTTTTCAGTATTTTACCCAAACATTGTTACAATTTTACCACAAAAATGTTCCAATTTACCCAAAACTTGATTAAATTTACCCAAATGTGATCTAAATTAGCCATTTCGTGATTTTCAAATTTAAAAAAATTTCGTAGAAAATCTATGCTTTTTTAAATGGATATTTTTTTGTTTTAAGTGGTCAAGAACATTTTCGGTTGCCATAGCAAATCGAATGGGTTGTGCAACGTTTCCTTTTGGCAAATTTCATGTCTCATATAGGTCTACATTACGCCCAACTTTGAACAAAATCGGCAATAAACAGCTCGGCTACTCTCATTGTGAGGGGAATGAACTGGTATCGGGGGCTAATTTATTCTAAAACTTCGATACAAATTTAAGTCAACCAATGAGAAAAATCCAAATATTCGACCCAATCCCATGGACCAATAAGCAATTTCTAATCCATAACCTTATAGTATATGCTCTATAGTCTATAGTGAGACTAGATGTTTTAGAAGGCGCGAAGGTAGAATTGACACACTTTTGGGTCTTATGTCAACTTTGTTTATACTTAGGTAAAGGCTCGTCCAATGAAATTTGTACACAACACTGCGATTGCGTGTTTAAAGACTAGCTGCGTTCTCCTTGTGTTTGTTGCTCCTAGCTTTCAAAGTTTACAGCAAGAAGCATCTAAAAACGTGCAAGAAGTAGAAAATAACGATTTAAATGTATTACAAATTGCATTTTTTAAATTTTTTGGGGCAACAATTATCACAATTTATATTAAATTGTGCATATTCTAAATATAAAATCGTCTTCTAACTGGGTTTTAACGTAACTAGCGCCAATTATTACAAGTTTCTGCGAAACCTGGTGACAAAGATGTGAAATAAGGTAATAAATAATTATAATATTCTTACTATAATATTTTTAGAGGTCGGCGTTCGATTAACTTTTATCCATGGATAAAATAAGTTCGGCGATATTTAAATAACCAATATTTGAATAATAATTGTAAAATGTTTAAATAATCGAAAGTTGATAAGCCTATTATTTAAACAAAACAAACAATTATTTAAATAAAAAGCATTTTAATTCAAATAAATGCTTGGTTGCTTAAAAAACATAATTAAATAAGTTAAAATTATATTCTTTTTACCAACTTTTGTTAAATAAATCGGAAATTTTGTGGATAATGAATAAACAATTCCGAGCACTAAATATTTTTCTCACATCTTGTTGTAATTTTATATTGTATTATATATTTATACACGCACAATTACAGCATCAAAAATGCATAAACTCTGTCGTCTCGGTAAAGGTACAGACGAAAATATCGCCAAAAATTCTACATTATACGATAACAGCGGTAGCTTGCCCATAAGTATATTCTTTGACCATTTGCGAACTTTGTATTGACCGCTAACGACTAATAATAATCGCCAGGGGGCGCGAAAGAATGATCAAAATGAACGAGGTGAACGTTGTGAACTTTGCGGAAAAGGCTTAGAGTTTATCAACACAGAGTGGCCACCCCGCACGTGAGGTGAATAACAGGGGGGGGGGGCGAGAAGCGGTAGAATGCATAATATATAACAATTAACGCGTGTGCCAACCCCCCTTAATTAGTGCAGTGATGGAAAGAGGGGCTGCCCCTTGATTGCACCGCAAAGTTGTCCCCCCCCCCCTACTCTCAATATTTTAAGTCCCGCATTGTTTGTCTTCTTAGCAGATAAAATTAAATCATATTTACAGAACCGTGAAGGTCCAAAACCAAATAATTAATGCGATTGAATTTCGTAACTCTGAAAATGGGTATTATTAAAACGACACAATAATCTTGCTATTAACATTTTGTTTATTTTTGAAGAATCGCAATTAGTAACAATTTTCATCCCCCTGTAGGTTAACTTGGGTAACGTTTAAACTACATTATTAATTAGTTGCTTGTACCGTAGTTTAAAAACTAAAATTTCAACTCTAAAGTTAATCTAAATCCAAAAAAACACACATTTTTAATATGTTGGATGTTAAAAATTAATTTTATTTATTTTTAAGCAATTCAAATTAGTTACTTTTTATCTACCTTTAGTTAATAAACAATACTTAGTTAACTGCTTATTTAACTTACGAAATATATACTTAAATAGGTGCGTGTAACGTAGTTTAAAAACCGAAATGTCAACCTCTTAAGTCTTTATAAAATACAAAAAAATTTAAGATGTTGTCTACTTAAAAAAGGCATACGTATAAAAGTTAAAGACTACATCAACATTATCGTACAAACATAAAAAATACCCTTTAAACGATTTATATCCGAATAGAATGAAAAAATGGATTAAATTTTAAAAGACCAAAAGTAGGTTTCACTCTATTCAAGAAAAAGCATACATTTTTGGTTACTTCAAGATAAGCTGACTTTTTTCAAACTTCTCATTCAATCGCGCTTTGCACGGCGTTACTTTCTTTACAACGAGGAGTTACAATACGTATCACTGCGCCTTAGCATCTCGCGTATTGCAAATCGCGAAAAAACGTATTTTATTTGCAAACGCAGTAGGATCTCGCTTTACTATTGCAGCGAGATTTAATAGTGAAAAGCATTTCTCCCGAAGTCGGAGAATTATTTATAAAGAGTACCTACAGAGCGAAAGAAAAATATGAAAGGGAACGAGAATAGCAGCCAGGTTTTTCTGATCTTTTAAATTGCAAAAGGTACACCGTAGTATATATCTCTTCAAAGTTCTTATATAAATAACCTGGCGGGGGGAAAAAACTAACCCAAATTCATCACGTAGTTTTCAATAGGTAAACGTAGGTTGTACCCGTTCAAATATTTTTAACGAACAGTCAAGTAACCTTCGACCTAGGAGATTGAGTATACGGACCTTCGACGAAATAGCCTCTTTAAAAATCGATGAATAGCCGTGGTCTTTTAAAACACGCTCCTCGAGTTTACTTTTTGCAGACCCCCCTCCCTCCCACAGTTAACCCCTTTAAAAACACCTGGTTAACGTCAAGACGTATTTTATTTTCGTTATATACCAGAAAAGGTCGTAAAACTTTAAACAACGGTTTATCTATACACAGAAAAAAAAGAGTAAATTCTGCCTGTTGAAAGTTTAAAATAATCTAGTTTATTTTAAAAATAACGTAAGCTGTAGTTTATAATATTAAAAAGTCTATTTTTGGCCAACTGGCCCCTGTAGAAGTGTTCTGTACACACAGCTTTGGTGTTCTGAGAGAAGAAAATTACCAGGCGTAAAATTTTTAGCATATGGACGCAGTTTAAACTAATTTTACATCATTTTAGGAAATTTTATTATCTTCGAATGTAATAAAATTCGGGTCATAGAGGGCGCGATTGAGCAGCTATAACTTGAAAATACCGCCATTTATAAACCACCAAGACGTTATTTGAAAGTCCATCGCAAAAAAAACGAACATGGAAGGGTATATATTTTCCAGATAAAGGTCAGTACATAAAAGTTAAAAAGCTCGCGACACAAGCTTATATATATTTTTTTCTTATTTCAAAACACGTTGAAGCAATGTATTTTTTACTGTCTATAACTTGTCGGATTCTCTTCCTTTTAGGAGAGTAAAGAGATGAAAAAAATGGTTCTAGTTATCCATTCCGGACACCCAAAAGAGGGCGTAAAAATAGAAGAAAGATGAAGGGGAGGTGACTTATAAACGTTCGCGATATCCTTTAGATTACAGCCACAATAAGCTCGGGCTATTCGAGTGGCACCTTCGACTATATATAATATCGTGGCGCCATCTATAATCAGCGGGGAGTAGCGCGCTGTTCCGGGAAACGGCGACTGAGCGCCTTAAAGCGAGAGGCAGATAAGTCCGTGGAAGACTGTCTGCAGTATGGATGAAGCGAATCCTTTATACCAAAAACATGGGAAGAATTGACAATTTAGAGCTGGCTAGCATTATGAACGAGCTTTTTTACGACCCGTTTTTACGAGGGCGTTTTTGAGGGGAGGCTGGTTCAGCGTGTACCATCAAGTCCCTTCTACCGTTCCATATAATATAAGATTAAGATACCCTCGTAGCCCCAAAAACACTAGCGCAACTGGCTCGTCCTTCCGCGAGGTATAAAGCGTATGTGCATCACGGAGGTACTACCTTCTCTCGCTAGGTGGACGGACAACATTCTCCGAGGGTAATCCTCCGCCAGCCAGCCCGCGCGCTCTACAATAAGAGCACTTAAGCCCGCTTCGCCAAAGATTTTATAGTCGCCGTAGGTCAACTGGTCAAGAGTGGCCGAGCTGCCAGAGAGTAGGCGGAGAAACGCCGGGAGGTGGTTGCCCTTTTCGCCTTTACACCCGTTTTCTGCCGCGGATCGCTGTTCTCCCAATCATCCAAACGGGTCTAGTTCGCACTGATTCCTTGCAAATATTTACTCTACGGTTTGCTTCCCGAATTGAAAAGGTAGGGTAAAGCAAAAATATACATTTATGAGTAGATATACCAGTGCTAGTACTAAGTATTGTGTTCCTATATGATAAGTATAAATAAATAATTTTTGATTAAAGTATGAGTAGATATAAAAGTGCTAGTACTAAGTATAGTGCTTCTTATAGGATAAGTATAAATAATTCTTGGTTAAAGTATGAGTAGATGTACCAGTGATAGTACTAACGAGGAGATATCCCAGTGATAGTACTAACGAGGAGATATCCCAGTGATAGTACTAACGAGGAGACTACCCGAGGTGATAATCACCGATTTTGTTGAAACTAGTTGGGTATGTAGACCTTATGGTAACATTAAATTTCACCAAGGGAAAAGTTGCAATGGGTATTAGTTTTGCCATGGCAACCGAAAATGTTTTTGACAACACAGTCTGTATATTGTCCCATTGAAAATAACAATTGATCAATTTTTACATATTTTGATCAAATTGACCAAAATTCATCAAAATATCATAAAATTAATTTCATTTGTCAATTTTGATCTATTTTGTTTTGGTTTTGAAATTTTAAATTGTTTTAAAATTTTTCACAGGGTGTAACCTTAAAAGTGCTCAGATTCCCATGTTATTTTCAATGAGAAAATATACATACTGTGTTGACAAAAACATTTTCGGTTGCAATGGCAAAACTAATGCCTGTTGCAATTTTTCCCTTGGTGAAATTTCATCTTACCATAAGGTCTACATACCCACCTAGTTTCAACCAAATCGGTGACTATCATCTCGGGTAGTCTCCTCGTAAGTATAGTGTTCCTATAGGATAAGTATAAATAAATAATTCTAGATAAAGGTATGAGTAGCGATACTAGTACTAATGCTAAGTATAGTGTTCCTATTATACTATACGTATATCAAGTTTCGAAATGAAGTCAATGAAGTTTTAGCTAGATTGGTAGAAATAAATTGTTTTGATATGCATATAATTTGGTAAAACGAACCTCCGTTATTACTACAATTAAATATACTATCTAAATAGCGTACAAATGCCGAGGCTCTTTTTCAAAAAACAAGAGTATTCGGTCGACAAAGATATATAAATATATAAACTTGGAAATAGTCTCTTTCCAACAGACAGTCGGGATCATAAAAGGGGTCATAACGCTTTCACCTGATGTCGTATCATATACATAAAAAATAATAGAAACTTCGAAAAGGAAGAAAGGAAGGCATATTCCCCAACATCTCGTAAATGTGGGTGGGGTCGGCGGAGGAAGTAAAATGCCCCTTCCGTTTTACACGGTCGATAGATCCGGCCACCACCGCTGCGCCACAAAAAACCACCATCAGATTTAAGAGTTTTAGAGTCGAATATATAGCGAAGACGTAAAAAGTGGGGGACAGACCACCATCCCAATGACCTTCGGGTTCATTATTTCTTATAGGTATACTAGAAAGACAGGGGGGGAGGGGGTTTGCTAAAAATGTCCCAAATCCCGCAACCCCGATAACCAAAGGACGTTTACCCAAAAGGGAAAAGTATTCGTTACGGGAAAAGGCTGGACCGGGGAAAAATATTTCTTGGCCAGATCTTATAGGACGTGCTTCTTGACTCGCGGGATGTATCTCTTAGGAGTCATAAAACGGGCTAAGAGGACTCGGAAACTTTCGAGAGATCCGTCGCTGGAGCGGGGGAGAGTGAACTCCGCGGGAGAGACGTCGAGCGTGGCTTATATGACAGTTTGGAAAATACACGGCCACCAAACACGACGGCCCTTTAAACCAAAGATCGAGGATGGACTGTTGGCGAAGGAAGTGATCCAACTCGGTTGTAACTCTTCTTTCTATTTAATATTATACGCCAAAGGCAGACTTCCGTTGATATGTACCACGTTTACAGGACCTTCTCTACAAATGCCAACGGATGTTTACAAGATTATCAGATATTCATTCCGAGATAGAGACCAAAATAAAATAAAATAAAAATTACCTATTCGTGTAAGCCACATGCTCTCGCTATGATAAGTGATATTTATTCAATTTTTAATAAAAGTTTAAAAATAAATTAAATTTCAACATTCCAAAAAATCTCAAATATTACAAAAAGTTTTAAATTAGTTTTCAAAAAAGTACTAGATATTCAAATAGCATATTTATCAGATTTAAAAATAATCAAATTCAAAAATTTCTAAATTTCCTTATTTCATAGCTTCTAAATTATCACATTTCAAAATTATCAAATTAAAAAATTTCTAAATTTT
Organism: Leiobunum rupestre; assembly: GCF_980474605.1. Lineage (NCBI taxonomy): Eukaryota > Metazoa > Arthropoda > Arachnida > Opiliones > Sclerosomatidae > Leiobunum > Leiobunum rupestre. Next base: position 55,370,620 of record NC_143386.1, read on the forward strand.
CATATTTCATAGGTTCTAAATTATCACATTTCAAAATTATCAAATTCAAAAATTTCAAAATTTCCATATTTCATAGCTTCTAAATTATCACATTTCAAAATTATCAAATTCAAAAATTTCTAAATTTCCAAATTTCATAGAGCTTCTAAATTATCACATTTTTATTTTCAAAATTATCAAATTTCAAAACTTCTATATCATATTTCCTATTTTCTAAATTATCATATTTCATATTTTCTAAATTATCATATATCGTATTTTCAAAATTATCACATTTCAAAACTTCTATATTATCATATTTTCTAAATTATCGCATTTCAAATTTTCTATATTATCATATTTCATAGCTTCTAAATTATCACATTTCAAAACTCCTATATTATCATATTTTCTAAATTTCAAAACTTCTAAATTATAACATTTAAAAATAGAGAAAAGTCCAACCTTCAAGCCAAATAATTTACCATAATATTATACGGCTCGCACACCAATATTCGCGTAAAAATACATTTGCGTAGTAAATAATATATCTATTAGAAATAGGTATGCATTTCACTGTAGTGTTAATGTTATTCGCTTGAAACGTTTACGTTGGTAGGTCTTCAATGATTCCTCAAAACACATTTAAATTGAGAAAATATGGATTAATTTCAACATTTTACGTTACAAGTCGAAGTAATATTGGCCGTAAATTTGAGCCATGGTTTGGCGGGAAAAATCACTCATATTTAAAAGTGTTTCGAACCTCTGAAGATACAAGTTTCATTATTTTAGTCTAAAGGTATACTAACCACGTTTCGGAAATAAATATTTTAATTTGTCATTCCACGTTCTCCTTCATTTAAAGTACTTAGTTACCGCTAGGAGCATCAAACACAGCACCCCACACAACGAGAACACAACCCGTCAAAAGTCGTGCATTTTCTCGCGTACATTTTTCATAGGTTAGACGCTTTAGCGCCTGCTGCCGTCGGACGGGGAAAATTTGGAAATTGTCTTCCCCCCGCCCGTAAAACTTTTAGCGAAAAGATTCGTCCAACGAAATTTGTACGCAACACTGCGTTAGCGTGTTTAAAGGCTAGCTGCTTTCTCCTTGTGTTTGTTGCTCCTAGCTGGATTTTGTAATTTATGGATACTTCTCTCGCAAGATACTTCTGCCATTACTTACAGAAAGTGGAGGACAAGTTTCGACTAGCAGTCCATTAGGAGACGTTACATAAAGATCGACCACTTATCTAGCTAGCCTATCTCAAAAGGGGGGTAGAGGAAGGGGGTAGCGAAATAGTCCAATTCGTAATTATGTTGAAGTGAAGGCTATTAACGTGAAATTTCCTAAAGGGAGGAAGGGGGATCGATAGGAAGAAATTTATCTTTCCTTTTATTTGCTTTATAAACTTTTAAATGTAGAGAAGTCCCGACTAATGGAAGTTACCTAGACACCGCCAAATCTTCAAATTTTTACGACGATTTATTTTAATGGCGTAAAGAAAGGACATTTCTGCATTTCTATCTTACGAGTATAATAGTCATCTTGACATTGACGGCCAAACTATTGTTTTTATAGAGGGGTACATTAATGGGATCTGGGGATCAGTCATTTTTTGGAAGTTTAAGTTGAAATATTTTTGTTAAGAATGTTTACAAACTTTTAGTATTTTAAAATTTAAATAAAAAAATTCTAAATCGAGAATGTATTCGAAAATGTTTTACCAATATTTTAAAAGATTTTTATTAATATTAAAATATATAAAATATTAATAGTAAAATATGTAAAATATTAATAGTAAAATATATAAAATATTAATATTAAAATATATAAAATATTAATATTAAAATAAATAAAATATTAATATTAAAATATGTAAAATATTAATTTTAAAATATGTAAAATATTAATATTAAAATATATAAAATATTAATATTAAAATATATTAAATATTAAAATATATTAAATATTAAAATATATTAAATATTAAAATATATTAAATATTAATATTAAAATATATTAAATATTAATATTAAAATATATTAAATATTAATATTAAAATATATAAAATATTAATATTAAAATATATTAAATATTTTTATAAAAATATATAAAATAAAATTGGCCTTTCTAGTAAATATAATTATGTAAAGAAAGATATAAATAAATAAAATCTTTCCAGAATTTTTTTCGGTATTTCAATGAAAATTTCTTATTAAATCGGATTATATGTCTCCATTTCGAACGTGAAATGAAGGTAACATTATTAAATCCTAATTAAAAAATGCAAAAAGAACCCTTAATGAAAAATTCATATAAAGAACGAAATTTATAATTAAAGGAAGTAGACAAAAAAAATAAAAGTACGTTCTTGGAACGAAGATTAAAATATGTAAAAAAGCGAAAAATGATTAGCAGATTTCAGACTGGATCCGGAAAGGAAATGAAGACCGGAACAACAAAGGATATAAGTGTAGATAAGGCTCTCCGAATCGAGAGCGAGAAGGGCTAACAAATAGGGCCGAGCGATATTTGCAAATCCAGATAATCTAGCAGGACTGTTATTTGATAGAGTAAAGAGACTACTGGCAAACGATTCGCGCCAATTAGTAATTGCAAATCCCCGCCAACCTAACAAGCGTTAATAGCGGCTCTTCCGTAGCTTTAGAAAAGAGCTTATCTCGGATTAGACCAGCCTAGAACGAATCAATCCCCCAAAGACAGGGACAAACAAACTTCACGGCGTCTATAATGTAACACCAGAAGTAAATTAACCGAAGTTATCAGACTGCTATACTCCCCATGTTGGAGGCGTTTTCCTTATGAAGTGACATTTTGACCTTAAATTTTGAATTTTGCGCGCTCCTAAGCCGAAAAAAAACACGTTTTGGTTTTTATGAAACTATTTTTATACATCGTCGCCGTTAAAACAAAACCGCGTAACTTGAGATACGTGGTTTTGTAAAAATTGACATATTTAGATTCTACACCCCAATTTACGTATATAACATTAAAAACATTAATAGGTTGCAATTGAATTTCTTATTTTAAGTCGAGAAAACATTTAAACGTATCTTTGATATTCACAACGCATTTCGCGCAAAAGCACGTATCTTGCTGATTTTCAGCTCCTATCTCACTTCATGACGCAAAACCACGTATCTCTAAAAATTCCCCTTTAGCAAAATATTTTTAAATTAAAATCCTCATAAATTCAATATTGAAACGAAATTATTTAACTATAAAATTAACTAGCGTGTAAAAACCTAACACGCGATTTCACAAGTCCCTGCAAAATTAAAAATCCATTTTTCTCAAAAAAGCCACCGAAAAGATACGTGGTTTTGTTTTAACGGTGACGACACAGAAATAGCTATACCCACAATTCCCAAGTGCAATTTATCGCGTCAAAAGACGGGGATGGAAATTAGCTTTTATTTGACTCGATTTTCTCATCATTTTCATAAGGAAAACGCCCTCCGATTCTGAGCGCTATTTCGCTAACTTCGGTTCATTTACTTCTGGCAACACCAAAGCCCCCCACGAAGACATCGCCAATAGCTTCGATGATACTATGACTTCACCCGATTCGTGGCCCTCTACGGTATTGGTGGGTGAGGGTAGCGTATTCAAGTGCAAAGTCCGCAGTCCCCTCGGAGGCTTTGAACTCGCTCCGAGCTGGTACGATTTTACCTTCATAAACACGAGTCGAAGTAGACCTTCGCTATAGGGCATTTTCGATTACAGGGGCGTTGTCTACTCGACGCGATGGCCGCCGCCTTGAAGGGAAGGTACAATAGCCTCGACGAAATAGGTCTATAAGAGAAAACTGACGGAAGTGCTTCTAAACAATGAGTCATTAGAATAGGGAACTTTTGTTTGACTGGAATATATAGACGCGCCTAAAAGCGTTTTTCGATGTTTAATTGCGCCACTGGGAGGCGCCAAAAACAGTTTCGTTGAGCAAATAGGGGCTTTTATACCCGTGTACTTTATCGATAACGGCTATGTTTAAATCTATTTATTTAGCCGAAGCGCGTTTGCAAACTTATGGATTAATTGGGTTCTTAATAGCTTTCTAAAGTACAATTTCTAGTTTTATTAGATGAAGTATATTTCTTTAAGTTATAATTGCAATGCGTACGTCATAAAAAAACATTAGCTCGACTTTCGTCAAAGTACCGTTACGTCTACGTAAAAATCTATCAACGTAAAAACCAAAGTTATAATATATCAGATAAGTATATATCTAAAATAAATAAATTAAAATAATATACCTTCCGAGGTTCGAGTATATATTCTTCTTACAAAATATATTTTTAAAAAATCAGTAGAAGCATGCGAAAATTTACCGGTTCAAGCAAATACCATGACCAGTATAAGTAGATGGACACTTATCTCAAAGAGAGATCCTATACGCTTCTGACAATATGAAAACAATTAATAATAAAGGCTCATGTTTCAAGCGAATAACGTAAGCATTATAGATATATGGGTACTTATCTCCCAGAGACTCCTTACATTATTAAATAAATTAATGGTTGTTAAATATATCGATACTTTTCATTTTTAATCACCACCAATATTTATAAGACTACAAATGTCGATCCTAGCTTGTGGCACAGGGTGAAAACTCGGAACAACTCCTTCCGCGTAGAGTTTGCAAGTTCTCTCCCTACTAGTTTAAGGGGTTTTCCCTCGAGTTCTTCGGTTTCCCCTTCCATAAAAACTTGTCGAGGTTAAAGGTTAGTGTAGGGAGCTGTTGGCTCGCGTGGCATGAAGGGCTTGCCACCACCCTCCTACGCATTGTAACCCGGCCACTAGCTGTTTAAAGGTATTAAAAGTCGCTAGGGATGGTGCCTTGGGTATTAGCCTAGCGGATTATTATTATTATTATTATTATTTCTATTTTATTCCGTTTATGAATAGTAACAATGGCGGTAAACAAACCCTGATTTAAACAATAGTTATATTTTTAGCGCAAAATTGTTGATCTATGATTTGAAATCGTAGCCTTAAACACAGATTTGCAGTTTATACATACACGAAAAACGACTCTGGAAGATCAAACATTAGAGTCAACAGGTTCATTTTCAATTTCGTGACACGTATAATGGTGAATGTGTTCTTCGCCTAATTGAACACGTGGTGTTCCTTGATGGAAGGGTAAACAAGCACCCATCTAATCGATACGCCATGGAGTCATAATGTAAAACAACGGTCCAAAATAAATACTTTATATTCTGACCCCTCTCCCCCCCCCCTGACGTAGTTTCTCATTAGAAGATTCTACGCTTTAAATGACCTCCTTTTCGCAATTTTACACGCTGGCTAAAATGAGAAGCCTTAAATAAAACGCTCTAAATATTGATTGATATACGGCGGTGGTATCGGACGAATATTTCTGAGAAACAATGAAAAACTGTCGGCTAGAGTGGAAAAATATGGATTGGTGTATTACCTGACGACGAAACTTTTTGTTTTCTTTACAGTTTATGGTAGCGTATTTTTAATAATTGTTTGGATTATGTTGTAAATTATTCGTGTTATCGCGTTATATAAACTTTCTTACTCTACATATGAAATGTTAGTTAGTAATTTACAAACTTGAATAAGCTTGAGACCTCTTGTGGCGAGAATTGTAAGTTGGTCTTGGTTTCCCTTAGCCTTACGGCCTTTTAGATGATTTTTAAAAGTTAATTTAAGGTAATTAAATGTGGTTAATAAATTCAAATTAATAATAAATAGCACTAGGGCTTCAAAAAGGTTTGGAAAATCATTTTCGGCTACGTAAATTACTATTTTTTACTGAAAATCACGGAGAAAATATGATAATTTTTTTTAAGACTCAATTCGATTCAATTCAATTTTAAAATATTAATTATATACAAAAGGGCCTCACTACTCTTCCCAAAATATAAAATCGACAAATACATGAAAAGCTCAAAAGGTTTTATGCTTTTCAAGGCTTAAAACACTGGCTCATAATTCCGCCGTGATTTTCAGTTAAAATTCGAATCTGTTCCATTGCGCCGAATCCCATTCGACCGAACTCAATCCCATTCGACCGAAAAACCCGCACTTCTCCGGGCTTAGGATTCGGTTTTATCCGTTTCAGCATCTGTCAGAACAGCATGCAGTGTTACCTAACCTAACCTAACCTAACCTAAAATATATTAAAACGCTTCCATAAAAAATTAAAAGGAGTAGAAAGAAAAACTGTTTTTTTTTGCGGTAGCTCAATTGTGAATATTGCGTCGGTCGATTAGAAAAATACCAAATCCTCCTTTGGGCTAATTTCATCAAAAACATTGGCGGAATTCGGTCTAATGGGAATTCGGTCGAATGAGATTCGGCGCAATGGGAAGACACCAAAAATTCGGCTATAATATGTCAAAACTTAAATTGAAGGTAATAAAGATTTTTGATTTTGACTTACATTACGTCTTATGGTATTTTTATAGTTGATTTGCAAATCGCATTTATACTGGAATTTACTACAAACTCTAATTTTTCATTGAACAGTTGATTTGGTAGTTTAAGTGACTAAAAATGAAAATATGAACTTTTAATGGCAGGAAAATGTAATTTTTTTACGACAAGCACGTAACGCTATGAAAAACCAAATCCGTCACAGAAAAATGCATCTTCACTCGAAAATTGACAAATCTTGCCACTAGAAGTCTCAAGCTTATGTAAGTTTATCAATTGAGTGGTGGTCTAGATATTGGCAGCGCAATTGCTTTTACTGAGATGCATGGGATTGAAGATTAAACCAGTTTTATTAGGTTTTGTAATACCATGGTGAGTTCGAATATTATACGATATTTACTAGGGTGCAGTTCGAATATTATACGATATTTACTAGGGTGCAGTTCGAATATTATACGATATTTACTAGGGTGCAGTTCGAATATTATACGATATTTACTAGGGTGCAGTTCGAATATTATACGATATTTACTAGGGTGCAGTTCGAATATTATACGATATTTACTAGGGTGCAGTTCGAATATTATACGATATTTACTAGGGTGCAGTTCGAATATTATACGATATTTACTAGGGTGCAGTTCGAATATTATACGATATTTACTAGGGTGCAGTTAAAATATTATACGATATTTACTAGGGTGCAGTTCGAATATTATACGATATTTACTAGGGTGCAGTTCGAATATTAGAGGATTTTTACGAGAAGTGTAAGTGAGGGTCGATCATTAGAGGGTTTTACAGGAGTTAGAGTCGATCATTAGATGGTTTTACAGGAGTTAGAGTCATTCATTAGAGGGTTTTTCAGGAGTTAGAGTCGATCATTAGAGGGTTTTACTGGAGTTAGAGTCGATCATTAGAGGGTTTTTCAGGAGTTAGAGTCGATCATTAGAGGGTTTTACTGGAGTTAGAGTCGATCATTAGAGGGTTTTTCAGGAGTTAGAGTCGATCATTAGAGGGTTTTACAGGAGTTAGAGTCGATCATTAGAGGGTTTTACAGGAGTTAGAGTCGATCATTAGAGGGCTTTTCAGGAGTTAGAGTCGATCATTAGAGGGTTTTTCAGGAGTTAGAGTCGATCATTAGATGGTTTTACAGGAGTTAGAGTCGATCATTAGAGGGTTTTACAGGAGTTAGAGTCGATCATTAGATGGTTTTACAGGAGTTAGAGTCGATAATTAGAAGGTTTTTCAGGAGTTAGAGTCGATCATTAGAGGGTTTTACTGGAGTTAGAGTCGATCATTAGAGGGTTTAACTGGAGTTAGAGTCGATTATTAGAGGTTTTATTGGAGTGGGGGCCTCTTGTAACCCATAAGGGCGGGGGTGCATTGGGATATGTTAGCTCTGATCAAATGGTCCTATCTCCACCTCCGACTTCGGTCAGGTTTGGGCTGGAAACTGAGCTTCGGCTCAGGTTAACGGAAAGGGTCCGTGCAAACTGGCCGCGTCGGCGGATTGGGTAGCCTGCTGTGGGGCGGCGGGCCTCGATATGCGGGCACGGCGGTCCTGTTTCCCGGCCTTTTGGACTCACACCGGGATCTCCGGTGCCAGCTGTGCCAGGTTACTTGAGCTGCTGTGTGCTCGTCGTTCCCCTTTAGGAGCTCTTTCCAAAGGGTTTGACTCTTTACCTACGTATAGGTAGGGTGTCGGCTGGGGTTGCTATAGCATCCACTCCTAATCGAAGTGGGGATTGGTCCACCCATTGCTGCACCTTTTGCTGGGTTGAGTGGCTTACGTCAAAGGTGCGACCATCAGTAGTAGGGTACTACTACCCATGCTGGATGGGTCACTTGTCCGGGCTAGGAGGACGCTGGCGTAGTGCGCTATGATTATAGGCATCCGGTGGTATGGCCCCTGTTGCTAGGTACACCGGGCTATAAATTCTGACAAACTGGATGTGCATTTAACAGGGGTGAGGGTCTAATTATTGTTGAGTAAAATACTAAATATAATATCAACTAATAAATGAAAGTGTATTAAATAATTTTAATTCAAGGCTATTACGTTTACTAGCTAAGATAAATAGTTATTAAATCCTTACCTTCCCTTAAGCACTATTTACAATTAACCCTATATAATCGAATTAACATTTCTCGTGTAATTGTAAAAGCTATTTCTGAATAGAGTCGTAAAGTCGGCAATATATTAGTTTTAAAGGTATATACAGATCCCGATCTTAACCGAGGGAATATACATAATATTTAACACTAGGAACAACTTTGGGGGTTTTAAAGACTTGGAAATGTTTCCTCCGTTTTAATAGCGTGTAACGCGACGGGCTAGAATCTCTCAGCTGGGAATCTAACTCCTCCGAAAGTTGTAAAAGGTTCTTCCCTTGGGCTACCCATTTATATCTTATAAGGCGAATCTCGTTTACGTCGAAGAAAGCGGATTTTATTGATTTGAAATTTGGAGAAACGTATAAACTTGTCCGTGAAATAAATACAGCGAGCTAGATGATATTCTCGCGGGAATCGCCCAAAGTCGAAGATTTTCTGATCAATTTATAAACGCAACTCCAATTCCCTGGACCTAGGAATGAATACGTTTACCAGCGATTCTCGAAGGTTTTAACACTCTTCTTTGGATAAATACGTGAGTCTAAAACTATATACGTAATTAAGCATACCGCTCCAAAATAAATAATTTGGGAATTAACCGCGTACGCGACTCCATTAGCTAATTTTGAGTAAATATGCAAATATTTCGTTTAGTCAAAATTACATTTATTTCAAAACTAGATATTGCTCAAGATATATTATGCGCAATTTGCTTTCTTAAAAGGTTTTGAATTTGAACACTAAATAGTGACTCCATTATTGAGTAAATATGAAACATTTTCGTTTAGTCAAAATTACATTTGTTTCAAAACTATATATTGCTTAAGATATATTATAAAATTTCAATTTATGCGCAATCTGCTATTTTAAAAGGTTTTGAATTTAAAATCTAAATAGCGACTCCATTAGCTAATTTTCAGTAAATATGAAAAATATTCGTTAAGTCAAATTACATTTGTTTCAAAACTAGATATTGCTTATAAGATATATTATAAAATTCCAATTAATGCGCAATATGCTATCTTAAAAGGTTTTGATTTGAAAAAATATATATATTTTAAAAGGCATGACGATATTACACCGACTCAATTAAGGTTCAAGTGGAAAATATATTATGTTTCTGCTTTTTTACACATAATCCCTAAGGGATTTGTGTGTAATGGGATCACGTACAGTGTAGCCGATGCCGCCGATGCCGCCGTATTCCATATATATATCACTAAGAATTAGGCTTATAAGGGCGAGGGATATCTTACTCGAGTGTAAATATCATAACCTCAGTAACTCGTTATGACTTTTGGAGATCGGGGGCCCAAATGTTGTTAATTTGCCAATTTTCGTGATTTTGGGTGACATATATACTTTAAATTGAGAACGACTTGGTTGAAAATTATATTTTTAGTTAGTACTGATCATTTCGGAAAATCATTTTCGGTAGCTTTAAAAAAAATTTAAGTGACACTCACTTAAAATTACTTAAAAATCCGCGTGCACACAATTGTGATATTTGAATTTCAAATCAATTGATACAGGTGCTATCTAACTCCAAAACATACTCGGCTTGAGTTCAACGTGTTCGCGTTTCAATTCTTTATTTCCAAAACCAGGTAACTCGATAAACTCATTTTCGATCAAATTACTTTTGGGTTAATTAAGATAATGTACAAGAAGATTGAAAATTTCTTCAAATTTATATTTAATATTTAAAAATTATTTTATACATGGGGGTTATTGTGTTCTTAAATGTCCGTGACATCTTGTTTAATCTTCTTAAACATCCCGCACGTGAATTCCTTTGACTGTACCAGATTGTAACCCCTCTAAGATTTTACATTGGCTGGCAAATTTCTGGTTTCGCTTAATCGATTCCTAGCAGAAATAATGGATAATAATAAAAACATTATGGAGAAAATACTGGTAAAAGAACTACGTTTCATTTTGGTTGACACCAATGCCAAAGGTAGAGGGGACCCCTGTATATCTGCACCCTGGCTGTCAGGGCTTAGAGGGAGACTATATAGAGAGCTGTTCTATTCGTCGCTGTCTGTTCTAGGAATATGAAACCCTCTTTCTAATGGGACTGAAGGCTAACCTTGAATTAAATAAAAATTAAAATTAAATTAATATTAAAATATCATATTTTTCTCGCTGAAAGCAGATGGTTACTTAAGCACCGGACTATACTTTGCATTTTGGCTACTTGTTTTCCAATACGAGCAAAAATCACGTCCATATACGGAACACCAATTGGTGTTCAATAGCGTACAATGGCACCTGTGATTCAACATCACCAAAATACACGCATCGATTACGTACTAGCAAAATCTTTTCCAATAAAGAAAGCTCTCGGGGAAAAAAACCTATAAAGGATTTCACTAGACTTCATTGACCTATAAGCTCACACTCTGCTGCGGGTTGCTAAGGTTTCGGAGGTTGCAAATATTTTAAATCCTTTTAAAATCACTGCAGTCAATTTTATACTCGATTCTTAAGGTATTATGTTAGAATAAAAAAGCTCGAACTAGGAGAGCTTTGTCTTGAGAATGAAAATAAAAAAAACCCAAAGAAAAAAGGTTTCATCCCTTTCGGCTAGTTTTTTTTATTCCAATCGTGTGTAAAAACAGTGGTTGGGTGACACTTTAGAAAATTAAACCTTATTGGAAAATGGAGTTGAGAGAAGAAAGAATGGGAAAAAAAATCTAACCAGGCTCGTAATTATACGAAATTATCGGGCCATTCAAATCCCCCAAATTTACGCCTCGGGCTGAAAAGAGGGTCGAAATATACTGACATTCATCCCAAATGAATTTCGCCTCGCTAGGTATAAATATAATTACAAATACGCTGATATCAGATATACTCAATTTTAAACCGAATTTTGTACTGGAAAGAGTTGGGACTATTCGGAGAAAATCAATATTTGAAAATCAGCCGCGTTATTTTTCTTTATTTTAACAAAAAGGGCTTTGGGAGGTTTTTTAGAGTTTGCACTCCCTTCCCTAAACATAAACCACTTCCAGTACGATTTTTTAAAATAAGTACTGTATTATTTAAACTGCCAAAATTTTGAATTTTGTTACGAACTGTTTATTCAAATACACAATGGAAACAATTTATGATTTTTCAGTTCAGTATTGTAGTCGTTATTGTAAAATGTAAAGTATAATGTTACACCATGTAATTATATAATATATTTACGATAGAAGTATTCTTATTCCTATAAGCCTCGTGCGTAGTGTAAATTTTGGTCACAAGTATCGCCGCCTACCGACCGAGTTTTAAATTGAATATACGTAAGCTGTCTGCTCGTTAAAAATTCTCTCTGTAATGTTTCAACCGAAAAACATTGAAATTCAAAAGTTGTCTGCTATTTCTTCACATATTTAGTTCACGGTTATTAAGGCAGATGGCGCTATATTTCCTAAGCTCGAAGCCTATAATACTTAAGTTTATTCGCTTGAAACATGCACCTTTTAAGCATGGACCAAGAGTCTAAGGGGACTCACTATTCAGGCTTTAAAACCTACGCGTTAATACTGGAAATAGGAAAATCCCTGATATTTTAGTTCAATGTGGACAAACTTGGCGTCGCTGAAGTCGATTTCCGACATAGTTTCGTAGAGCAGCTGGAGCGTTCACTTTCAATTTTGACAAAATGGCGCCGTCGTTGTCGGTTAAATAATTAGGCTTGGTAATTAACCATTGTGTTAATTAAAAATAACCAGTAAGTCGCCTATGGCTTAGGATTTTTAAACAAATTAACATGAATCCATTTCATTTCTAAACCTAAAAAATTTACTGAACTAAGCCTAACCTACACTCTTAAAAAAAAGGGTGTTTTAATGGTATATTAAGGGTGTAATATCTGTAAAAAAAAACTCTTTAATGTTAATTTAAACGATCTAAAGGGATTTTTATTGTCCCAAATTAAAAACTTGAAAAGGTGTATAAAGGGTGTTATATTACCCCGTAAATTGAGTGATTTAACACCTCGTAAGGGTGTAGCTCCCTTAAGGCAGTAGTTTAGTACCCTAAAAGGAGTATTTTAACACTTTAAAGGGAGTATTGTAGCACCCTGAAGGGAGTCGTTTGGTACCCTAAAAGGAGTAGTCTTGTACCCTGAAGAGAATAGGTTTATACCACAAACTGTATAACAAAGTAACCAAAACGGAGGACCTAAGCATCCCAAACAGTGTAAATAAACACCCTAGCAGGAAAACTGCTTTTTAATGTGTAGAATAACATCCTTTATAAACCTGTTAAGGTGTTAAATATGGGACAAGAAAATACACCTTTTTTTTAAGAGTGTAACTTTCTCGCCTATGCCTCTCGTAGTGATAGTTGAACATAGTTCTTGAGGCGCTTCAAAGCGGCTGGCGTACCTCAGTAAGCCTTCCGATTTAGGCCACGCTTACCGTGTCCAAATATCGGGAACAGTGAGTCTCCTTAGATTCTTCATTCATGTTTTAAGGTTCTTGCTGCCATTTTTTCAAAATAAGTTTCTGTTACTTTCTTAAACTATTACATCAGTTAAATGTGGTCAATATCCATAGTAATTTATATATTTAATATCGTCAAGTGGAATAATACAAGCGGTAATTTATAAAGGCTTCCATGAAAGTACCTCAAACTCTGATCTGCATCATTTCATTTTTATGGTCTAGAATCCGTAAAATAGTAGATCTTTGATCACCAAAAACCTTTCTGTGACGCGTACAAAACGAATGTAGTTTTTGTAACCGAGTAGCTCCCATAAATATTAAAAGTAAAATTGGATTATTATGTTATTACGTGGATATATTGAAATAAAATACTTAGCAAAGGGCACATTTTCAGTCTCAATATCGTTCTCTCATTCTCTGTCGAAAGGTTTTCGAAGAACCCAAAAAAATCTAGATTCGATTTCTAACTTTTCTCATTTTTTAAAAATCATATTAAAAAGCAAAGAACAAAATGAATATAAATAATCAATTCTGGTACATATAGCTTATCAAAAAGAGGGATTTCTATTGAAATTCTCTACTTGCGTTGAAAGGATCGCGTTTTATAATAGAATGAAGGGACTGTAGTTTATTTCGCAATAAAATAAGTAAATCGGGTATTTACATATCAGAGAAATTACATTACCCACATAAAAAACTACAAAGAGAAAAAAACGTAAAAGTTTAAAAGCTATTAAACATTTCTAAAGGTAAAATAAGAGTTTAATAATATAAAGCGTATTGTTTTGTTTCGAAGAAATGAAAATCGACTACTCGCACGCGTGTATTTTTCATTTCGAAAATATACCGCACGAAAAATGGAAAAATTTACCCTTTGAAAATTAGGGTATTAAGGGTGTATTCACATTAGACAACCTTTTGGCTCAACATTAGTGTGCTCAACATAGTTTTTGTTACGTGAAAATCTCGTTAAAGTGTAGGGCTCATAACTTCACAAGTACTTTTTTGAGCAACATTTAAAAAACGATTAGTTTCATGACCAAGGCTTAGTAACAAATAATTTAATCGAATAATTTCAATTGAACAAATATTAATTTAAATATTAATATTACATACCTTTATAAATGTGTATCGTTAAATTTTTTACCGGTACATTTAAAAAAAATTTATTAACTTCATCAGTCTAGACGAAATCTCTCCAACACTTCGTGGTCTTGTTCTTAACAAGCTTTTTGGGTTAAAAATATGAAGTTTCAAGCTTATAGTTTGCACTAGGTAATAATTAATTTTTACACGCGTTAAATTTTGCTCTCGCCAAAGTTGAGCCGTTACTAAGCATTTATTTTAGAATTTATTTTTGTGAAATTTTAAATAGCCGGAATTAGATCATCATGAGTGTTAAACTACGAAATATTTACAAAAACGTTAATGTAGTGAGCTTCCTTACTTGATTTCTGTAGAACAAAATGCAATGATATCGAATTTAATACTGACATTGAAGTGAATATAACCTCAGGTATTTGGTGTGGAACACAAAAGTTTGCAGCTCTGGTCGATCTTGCCTTTGTCTTTAGAAATGTTTGGCGCCACTGTACAGGGTAATTTGAAAAATTGAAGGGGTCTTCCATAAAGATTGCTTTGAAGGTTATATTCCCTTTAAATTTGATGTACAAAAAGATACTTTTTAAATTTATGTAAAAATTTAATGATCTCATTTAATGTTAGCGAAATGTAATTTCAAACTAAGTTTTTAAAGAACAGAGAGACAGGAGTGTACTTTGGTAATGACTTTTTCGATTAAATTTCTAACTTAACCCGAAGAAAAAGATCATTTTGAGAAAAAATGATTCATACGAAGCGCAGTTTCCCTCTAGAAACGGAAGCCCACGTTCAAAGTATTATAATAAAATATTAAAATGACGACTTATATAAAACTATTACGAGGATAATGTTCGAGATAACATGATATAGGAAAAACCTAAGCGAGGTAAAAAATGTCATTAGCAGAAAATTCCCATTCTATTTTAAGTGCAACCGGAAGCAGCTAGAACCCCTATTTCCTGACCATCTTTTCCGGAAGAGGATCGCCGGTGTGTCCTCGAAATATAAAACAAAAGGGAGGAGAAGGTACCAAAAGAGTGGATCCCACTTGGCCGGCTTTTCTTTAAGAGGGTCACGGGGCCCTTAAAAATTCTAAAACGAACTTCCGGTCCTATAAGAACCGGAAACGGCTCCACGAAAATGGGCGGAGTCGGAGAGCTAAATGACGCGACCTCCGTTCTTTACAGCTGAAAGCAAAGCTGAAAGTTTCTCAATATTTTGTACTAGTTTATGATAAGGGAATAGGTGTATGGAAGCACGTCACGGGTCCCTTCCTTTTTAATGTTTCCTAGTCGTCGAATGGCCGGAATCACGTCTCTTCCGCAGCACCGACAGAGACGGGGAGACTGCGACAGAGCGCGGAATAAAACGGCTTTTGAATATTTCACGCATTGCCCGAGAGGGGGCAGAGTCGAAGGGAAACCTTAACGGCAAAGACATTGGTAAACTTTTAGTCGGAAATCTTTGCATAATGGTATCGATAACCCGATCGCCTTCCAACTTAGGCCATCCACTCTGTTCTTCTCTGCAGAACCAGATGGTCTGGATTGGCTTTTTTTTGCAGATTTATTTAAATTTGGCAAACTTATGCGTGCTTATATTATAGTGACGTGGTTGGGGCTGTCGATTAAGTGACCCCAAAATGTCCGATTCGGTAAACTTATTATAACGTAATTCGAAATTAAATATTTTAGATATACAATATTAGCAGCGCCATCTATCGGTTTCAAAAAGAATTATTTTGCAAGTACGTGGTCAGTTCAATGTTACTTTAGATGACAAAAGCTCAACGTTTTAACGTCCTTCAGTTGCACCATCTATCGGTTGAAATCTTTACATTTATATAAAACGTTCAGGGACGTCATTTGGGTGGGGCAAAGGGGGGTATTGACCCCCCCCCCTGAATTTATATGAGCTTAAAAAGCTCACCATTTCATAAAATACCAACTCAGAATCGGATGAAGTTCTAGGAATATCTTTGGAAAATAATTGGTTCTGACTATTATACTGAAAATCACTAGCAATTATGAAATAACTATTTCGATTAAAAATCCAAAATATATTCAATTTGACGCGTTTTTCCGGAGCTCAAGTTCAGCCCCCCCCCCCCCCTGAAAAATCCTGAAATGACGTCTCTAGCAGTCCTGATTGTGCATATAATCGCTTATTGGTCCATGGTTAAAAGTACTTAAAGCAAGTGGCGGCTCTAGTGTAGTACCGCGAGGGCTCAATAGATGTCGTTGTCGGCTGGTTAGTCAGCCCTAATGTATTAGATTCAACCGAGGCTTAGAGACACTTTTTACACGCTAAATTATAATATAAAAATTTCGTATGAACCAAATTAAGATTAAATATGATTCATTATTTATAAAATCATTAATAGAATTTCGCCGGATAAATTGATAATTATCATCCGGTGATTATATTAATATAATTAGGCCTAAGGTGGTGCCAAGGGTATTAGCCTAGCTGATTATTATTATTATTATATTTAGCGCTGCTTAAACGATAGGGGGCGATACTTTACTGAGTCTTCTTGATATAGCCACCATTTGATTTAAAGTAAAGTTTTGGTTTTGCTTATTCTGTTTGTTTGCTTTAATGTATCTAAACGAAAATCCAAAAATGTTAAGAAAATGTTAGAAAACTGTATATAATTTTAAAATAACTTCTGCAATGATAAAGTATGCTATGTCAGCTGAGCTCACTTATGTAGAGTCGCCCTGTTTCGCTCGGAGTTTGGATAAGAAATATCCGTTTTATTTGTTTTTATCCATAACCGAAAATTATCCGAATTCAAAGTTATTTTTTGCATATTAAATTGTTTTATAACCTCGAATAATATCCATAAATAGACAGATAACCGAAATTTTTATGAATTATCGAAATTTTGGCGGTTAATTTATCTGTTCCTATACTCTTGAAATTATAATTTATTATTATTAATATTGATTGTTGCTATTGTTATAATTATAAATTACCAATTACAAATTAAAAAAATTATATTCCATTTTTTTAATCTTATCCATTCTGAAAAGTATAAGTGCATGACAGCAGGGGACAATGAAAAGTTCTTACGAGGTGGTTATCACCGATTTTGTTGAAACTCGGGGGTTAGGTAGTATGAAAATTCCCAAAGGGAAAAGTTGCAATGTGTTTTAGATTTTCCATGGCAACCGAAAATGTTTTTGATCTCGCAAAGCGAAACAATTTCCATTATAATAAATAAACCAATATCAATATAGATATTTTAACCGATATGGCGAATTTAAACCTATACCGATTTTCCGATATTTACCGATATATCGAAATATTTATCGATATCACGGCCGACTCAATTTTGATATATTTACCCAATTTGGATTTTTTTACTCAAATTTAGTCAATTTCAAACAATTTTATTTGACTTTACCCAATTTAACTTAAAGTGTTGGTTGCACGAAAAATCGATAGTAATAAAAACGAATTAATGCGGGCTTGTTTTGAAGCCCAGGACGTTCTCTTTCCAAAAATTTCATTGTCGAAACAAATTTCCAAGCCTAAGTGTGTTAACTTTGAGTCCGAAACTGACCTTTTTCGCTCCCCAAAATCCTGAAATTTTCGGCGAATTTTCTCCTCCGTAGCACGAGCAATTTGGGGCAAATCAAAGCTGTAGTTTTATTCCTAAAATAGAAGGAACTGAAGTCGAGGGATTCGGTTTACTTGTAGAAGTTTTCAAACCAGAGGTTTTTAATCATAATATTAGGCTTATTATCGAAATAAAAAAAAATTTACGCGCGCGCTACGCGGCGCGCGCGTCCCGACGTTTTAAGAAGAATTTACAAGGAGCCTTCGGTTTCATATCGTTTTTCTATTACGTAGCCTTGTGTATGCCTATTTCAATTACTACTACGTAGGACTTTTTCCTGGGTGTTAAATCAACCTGCTTTTAATCCCATATGTAAAGACATGTATTACAGACAATTAGCCAATGATACGCTTCGCATTTTCTGACGTCATGGGTGCCGAGAAGTCTGGAAATTCGTCGAAAAACTCGATTTCCACCATTTCGACTTCTTTTTATAATAATTCAAAGACCACTTAACCGATTTTGATTAAATTTTCTGTACTTGCTATAAAATGTTTGCTCTTTCTAATGAACCATTAATTAGCCATAGCTAAAATTTCGTGCAACCAACACTTTAAAATAATATCCATACTACTTTAATAACTTTACTGTAATTTATTGAAATTATACAAAAATGTAGCCAAATTTGGTTAAAAATTACCAAAAATTGATCCATTTTACCCAAAATAGGTAAAATTTATCATTTTGGGTAAGTTTTGAAAATTTTAATTTTTTAAACTTTTTGAAGAAATTTCACAGGTAAGCAAGTATGTAAGCGAGAAAATCCCATGCTTTTTTAAAAGGAGATTTTTTTTCTTTTTGAGAGGTCAAAAAATAAAGCCCATTGCCACTTTTCATACTACCATAAGGTCTACCTAACTCTCGAGTTTCAACAAAATCGTTCTTGGTATAACGGACATGGTCGAACACACCAATATGACCAAGGATTAACCGTCTACATATCATAGTTGTATAGCGTTCTATATACACTGTAAAATCGAGGTATATTATATAATATCGATAGAGTGAGAGGGAGAAAGGGGAGGAGTGGGTTCGATTAAAATCGGGTTTTCTACTTTGTCGAGCGCGTCACAGCTGCTCGTGGCTGGATGTTTCAAAGGGTTTTAAAATCGAAGGGGATCTTCTATAAAGCTCGCGATACAATAGAACTTCCAAAATAGGAGTAAGATATGAAGATAGCCCGAAATCCGAGCTGCTGTAACATCCAGGAAACAAAATTGGGGGAGTCTCTATCAAACACGCTCTCGCGTACCAGTCAATTCCACTAGCTTGACACGTAATGTACTCTCTCCTAGGCCAGGCACTCTCTGGTCTTCGTAACCTTCTCCGTCCGGCCTTCCACAAGCCTTTGCTTCGTAACGGAGGCAATGCCTTGTGGAAGGCCGGACGGATACGAAACGGAGAGCCAGTGGGTGCCTAGCCTTACTCGTTGGAGTTAACGAAACGATTCCGACGGCACGCCAGGTGACAAGACCTGTATATTGATCTGAACATGGCCCTGAGCACGAAACGCGCTATATCATAAGTAGTATAATTCGCCTAAGTATGACGCTGAACAATTTTGCTGAATGATAGTCGGTCGCGGAGTAATTGCGTAATTGGAAGTTTCGTCATGCCCTACTCTCTATGTTGGAAAAAACTATTCCTAGGTTATTTTTATCACAATAAATACAAGCTAAAACGAATTTAGGGCCCAAATTTGATAATAAAGGTTGGGTAGCGAAGTGGTTAGCACTCTCGCCTCGCCGTGAGAGGAGCCGGATTCAATCCCAAATTGTGGCACTGGGTGAAAACTAGGAACAACTCTATCTGTGATGGGTTTGCAAGTTATCTCCCTACTTCCATTTTGATCACGATAAATAAACGCATTTAGGGCCCAAATTTGTTTAACACTCTTCCCTCGCAGCAAGAGGAGCCGGGTTCAATACCAAATTGTGGCAATAGGAACAACTCTTTCTGTGATGAGTTTTCAAGTTATCTCCCTACTTCCATAAAAATATGTTGAGGTTAACGGTAATAGTGAATGTTGGGAGCTGTTGGCTCGAAGGCATGAAGGGCTTGCCACTACCCTCTTACGCATTGTAACCCGGCCACATGTTTAACGCATTTAAAGTCGCTCGATGACTTGAGCCTAAGTTGGTGCCTTGGGTATTAGCCTAGTTGATTATTATTAACCATTAATGGTGTAAAAACTCTGAAAATCATTTCGGTGATATTTTTTCCTAATTGTGATACTTATTTCTATTACGTTACTTATGGTGAAACTGGAGAAGCACTCTTAATATTTATCTGTTTCTCGCTTACCGAATTCAATGGTTAAAAGTAATAAATATATTCTTTGTGGAAAATTCAATGTTTTGTAGTCATTACGGCTGGTAGTTTTTTTAACGTATTTTTATAAACATACGGAGTCTTCTTGGAAATCATGATGGCGTTTTGCATTCACAGCGGATAAGTCCCGTCCATTAGGTTTAACACGCGTTCCAGACGTCTATTACGAGAATAGACGAGCGATTTTTACGGTGGTATTCCAGTAAAGGACTCGTCTGTTAATTTGTTATTAATGGTTGAAACTACTACTATGTGACTAGAGTTTATACGATATTGTTTCTGCAGGAAAAAGCGTGGCTTACGTCATGATTGTAACTCTATTGTAAAGTGCTCTTCGTAGTACGACTATCAGAAGTATTTAAAACATATCTTAGAGAAGTAAAGAAATCATAAGTAAATATTGCTAATAAGCATGGTCCATACGTATTAAAGGAGAACTGTCACCACCCTAAAATTGGTTAAAAACCATTTAAATGGATAGAGGACGTACGAAAATTGTAATACAAAAAATTTCGTGTTAATATTGCCAGTATTTTATTTATTATAAGCAACCAAATTTCGTGTTTCTCCCCCCCCCCCCCCCCCCCAGCTCGTGAAATCTCGTAACCGCTTGGTTGAACCTACCTGCAGCGCCAGCTCGTGAACGAAATATTTTTCCCCCGGTTTTATCGTTTTTCGGTCGGAACTGTCGACATTCTCCTTGGCTTTTCAACCTAGTTATATAAGTAGAATGTAGTTAATCGTGTTTTTAATACGCCTTACACGCCGCCCCTTCTAAAATTTTTGCCGCTTCATTCTTTTGGCGCTGCACGTAGGTTCAACCGCGATTTCTGAAATTTTCGAAGCCGTTCGATGTAGGTTGCGGAAAAAGTAGCGTAACTTTTTAAATACTTTTCCAATAACTATAAAATTTCAGGGACATAATTATTAATATATTTTCTATCTTTCTGTAAAAAAAACCTCGTAAATTTTGGTTTAGTAAGCTATAACTAACATAACAACGTAAGTACGACAATTAGAAAAAATTATCACCGGACTGATTTTCAAAGATATCAAGGTTTAGTTCAGCACAAAGCCCCTAGCGGAAAAGGTGGAATATACTAATACCAAGGCCAATTATTTACTACTCAGTTTGTTTGCAAGTCCAGAGAGTGTCAGTATTTAACAACGATTCGGTAATAAATTTGCTTTAAAACAATAGGAAGTATCATATATGGCTGGGTCTTTATTGAATACTTTACAATTAAATTATAAACAATAAAAAAGGATCCAGAGCTAATAATAGAAAAGCTATTTTTTTCTAGGAATTTGATATTTTTCGGTCGCATGGCACGCTCAGGGGGTAATTAGATGATACAAAACTCAATGACCTTGAACAATGTCATGATGGTTATTCAAAAACTATTATGGGAACCGTTGGGCTTAGAGACTCGGTTCGAATTAGAAAGGTGTGCACCATCGCATTTTATGTCAACATGCCTCTGAACCGATATTAATTGGCCAATAGGAAGCTGCGAAAACAAACACAAAAACTAGAAGATCCTAAATAAAAATGATCAATGACTAGTTATCAACCCTAAATATTATTTTAATTAAGCTCAAATTAGGTCGGTTGAAATCAATTTTGACCTAAAAAGTGATGGTGCACACTTTTCGAATTGGAACCGACCTTCCAAACCCAACGGTTTTCGAGTTACATTTTGACATGGTTCAAGGTCAACCGAAATTTAATAGCGTAAGATATCTTACCAGTGTTAATTTTTCAAGGAAATTGTTGATGCCGTAGCACAAGTATTTTCTAAATTATTAACACATTAAGCATGATCTTTTGGACATTTTTTATGACCTTCTTGTTTTTATGTTTATTTTATTGGCTTCATATTGGTCAATGTACATCGGTCTAGAGTCACGTGGACATAAAATGCGATGACGCGCAACTTTCTAAACGGAGTCTCTAAATCCGATGGTTCTCAAGATAGTTTTTGAATGACCTTAAGGACATGGTTCAAGGTCATCGAGTTTTGTATCATAATAATAATCAGCTAGTCTAATGACACCTGCGCGTCAGGGCCGTCTTAAGCCATGGGCCAAATGGGCTACAGCCCAGGGCCCCCAGCCAGTTTTGGGGCCCCGGCTGGGGATAAGGGTTTATTTGGTTAAATATTATTTATGCTGATTTAATATTATGTATCTTTAGTTACGTCTAAAGTAATTTGACTCATCGCCACATCGCGTATCATACGGTACCTACAATTTCTGAAACCTAACAGCGAGTCACTGTCAGTAAAAATCTTATTTTCAGTAGGCATATGTTATACTTTTGAAATTAAAAGTTTTGTTTTGATTATTGTGTAGTTGAATTTAGACAACGGACATACAAAGGCTGACCGTTGGGGATCTCAAATGTCTTAAGAAATAATTTAGCCCAGGGCCCCAAAAGGTCTTAAGACGGGCCTGCTGCGCGTGCTTTGCGATCTGAAAATATCAAATTCCTAGGAAAAATAGCTTTTCGATTATTAGCTCACACTTTCTGAACGTAAAATATTTCCAGGAATACATTGTTATTTTTAAAGAATAATTCATCGGAAGATGTGGTTTATAAATTGGTAAATTTCCTTACGCGGTTTAGCTTCTATATCTATTAGACGGTTTAAAACTGGAAAGCAATGGTTAATTTTTATAGCCTAGATGCATACTTCCCGTAAATATACTCCTGGTACTATTCTGGTGCGATTCCCCAAAATTACGGTACTGGTTTTTTTAATGTAGAAGTTTATTTCACAAAAACAAAGCTACGTGAGTTCCGTCCAAAACATTATTCATTCAACCAGCATCGCGACTTCCACGTAACCCATATTTACACGATTAAAAACCTCCAAACAAAAAACGCTCGACAAAAAATTTCACGAATAAATCCTAAAAAAAAGATAAGATTCAATACTAAACAATTGTGGTAATTTCTGGGTCGGCAGTTCCACGTTACCTCGTAGTATTAAACTATAAAAAAGGATGTTATTAAAAAGCGTACGTCATTAAGAATATTATATAATCAGTTTTGACTATCAATAAGATTTAAGACTAAGCAATTGGACCCATTTCTAAATCGGCACTTCTACGATACCTCGAAGTATCAATATACTAAATGAATGCTAATAAGAAGCTTACGTCGTTAAGAATATTACCAAAAGTAAATAAGGGGAGAAAGTCTGGCACTTGGGTCCAACCGCACGACGTCTTATTTGAGGGGGAAAATTTTTGGGCTTCGGAAATGACTTCCCCCTCGCCTCTTTACAGGGACCCAAAGGTTGTACTCCGCCACGATGAAAAATAGTTCTCTATAAAATACGCGAATATTAAACTTTTGCTTTCGATAATTTGGTTAATTTAGTTCCTAAATAAAGTAGATATATGAGAGAAACTAAAATGCGACATTTTAAAAATAATAACACGACTTTTTAAAAGAAATAAACCCTAACTAGAATAACGCTCACTTAAATCGTGGAGAGCGTGGCGCCATCTAAGAGCAGAGATCGGGACTAATTGGTATATCTACGATGTTAAGGCCTAACAATTTGCAAGCTTAACTGATATAATAGCTATAGCTACGAGCTTTTTTTTGTTTATTTTATAATTGATATAGTAATTATTAATTAAAATCAACCGTTATCGAAGGAAATAATGGTCAGCATTTGACAGAGAGACTATTTGAAATCGCGAGGCGGTGACATGGTTGCCAGGGAATAAAATTCAAAATTTTCATCTTGAGCGCGGACCGGAATACCACAAATGCACTACTTCGCGCGTAATCTGCTATCCTTATTGGTTAGAAATATCACGTGATCACTAGCTCTTTAAAAAGGGTGTCAAGCATGGTGGAAGGTAAAATCTGAAGGCCGTGATAGACTTTCTCCCCCTATTTACTTTTGATATTACGCAATAGCTTTCGACTGTCGATAAGCAATTGGGCTCATTTCTGGGTCGGCAGTTTCACGTTACCTCGAAGTATCAAAATACTAAAAGAATGCTAATAAAAAGCTTACGTCGTTAAAATTATAACCCCATAGCTTACGACTGTCGATAAGATTTAAGTCTAAACAATTGAGCTCATTTCTAGGTCAGGTGTGCCTCGTTATCTCGAAGTATTATAATATTAAAAGAATGCTAATCAGAAGCAAACGTCGTTCAGAGTATTAAGCAATATAGCTTTTGACTATCGATTCCTCGAAGTAGCTATAGAGCCTGTGTATATCATTAAAGGCTAAATATACTCTTTTTCTTCGGAGAGTCAATCGATCAAACCCTGGTTGATATGGGCAGCCTCCCGTTTGAAAAAGAGTTTAGTCGTCATGAAACGTCAATAGAAATGGATTGAAATGACGGCGGAGGGAGGACCAGCCGTCGATTATTGTATCAAAGACGCTAAACCTATAAGGCAAACATTGCCAGCTCGGGTTCGACAAACAAAAATTTCCTACTTCTAGCAGCAGGGAGGGCAAAAAATTAAAAAGCGACTGAGAGTTGGATATTCAAAAGCTCCTAATCAAACAAAATAAACTTTATTCCCTGACGATTGCGACCTTCCATGAACGCATTCGGAGCTAATACAAGTGTACCCATTTTATTATGAAAGATTTTTCGCTCCCTAGTAACAACTACTTGATTAAAAATTTAAATTCGCCATTGGGTATGGAAATAAAAAATAATTTCTCTTATTTCAGGTAATATAAAGTAAAAGATGTCTTTGAAACTGAAAGTTATTTTTTTCTCTTTGGGAATTATCTTACTATGTGTTATTCTCGGAGTGGCGTCATTACAAGAAATTCGACCTCTAGCGAGGTGCTGTAAAGCTGACGAAGCCCTTTATAGAGTCAGTGTTCTCAATAGCTCTATTGACTTGAATGAGTGGTCATTATAAAAATGGCTATCTGTAAAAAAATATATAAAAAACTGACACACTTATATTAAAATAATAATAAACTTATGTCATTAAATTTTAAGGAAATACGACGAATTTCATTATAATGAACCTTTTATTCGAAACTTCCTATAAATTGGAGAATAAAGTATGAGTAGATCGGCTATTCCATGAGAAAACCTAGTAAATGCCCTTTTACTTAAATTTAATATAATTTAAGTTATCACTTCCATTTTGGGTGCGTCTTAATCATAGTAAAATGATTAAATCAGGGTAATCGTGATTAAATCAGCGTAATCAAGATTAAAAAATCTAATCACGATTTAATCAATCTAATCACGATTTAAACGAGATTTAATCATTCTAATCATGATCTAATCTTTTTAATCAGGATTTAATCATTTTAATCAGATTTAATCATTTTAATCACGATTTAATCATTATAATCACGATTTAATCTATATAATCGGTTGAATCGAGGTTTTATAATTAAAATCAAATCTTAAGTACGATAATTTAATGTTAATTATTAATATTGATGGTTCTATCGCAATTGTGTTTGATTCTCGTTCTAATTTCTAATCGCAATTTAATCATACTAATCATGATTTAATCGTTTCAATCAGGATTTAATAATTTTTAATCAGATTTACTCATTTAATCATGATTAAATCAGATTTATCGTTTAATCATGATTAAATCAATTTTAGCAATTCTAATCATGATTAAACGTGATTTAATCAACATGATCATGAATAAATTGAATTTAATCAAAATAATCTCGATTAAATCGGATTTAATCTTTCAAGGGGTCTGTCGTTAATCAAAGAAGTGACCTGCCCCTCGGGTATATCTCATCAGATAATGATTCAGGAGGGTTTTAATTTTTACAATACGTGTACTGTCATCAATTAAACTTGAATTTACTATTAATTCGTAATTTTTAAAATAAACGTTTACCATGTTTTGCCTTGGGCCAGCCTCGTTTATTAAACCCAGGGGCAGTTCACTTCGACGATTAAGTTTGCAAACTTGATCGATTAAATTTGATTAAATCCGATTAAATCGTGATTAAGATGTTTAAATGGATTGCAAAATGATTAAATCATGATTAAATAGAGTTAGTGATTAAGCCGATTAAATCACGATTAAATAGAGTTAGTGGTTAGGCCGATTAAATCACGATTAAGCTGATTAAATCGCGATTAAAAATAAATATATTCCACAAATATATAAAAAATTAAATCTTTGTTAAAAAATTAGATCGTGATTAAATCTATTTAATCACTATTTAGTCGATTAAATTGCGATTAAATTATTAGATCGTGATTAAACATTAACTTGTGATTGAATCAAGATTAAAAGATTAAATCAACATTAAAAGATTAGATCAAGATTGAAAGATTAAATCAAGATTAAAAGATTAAATCAAGATTAAAAGATTAAATCAAGATTAAAAGATTAAACCAAGATTAAAAGATTAAACCAAGATTAAAAGATTAAACCAAGCTTAAAAGATTAAACCAAGCTTAAAAGATTAAACCAAGATTTAAAGATTAAATCAAGATTTAAAGATTAAATCAAGATTTAAAGATTAAATCAAGATTTAAAGATTAAATCAAGATTTAAAGATTAAATCAAGATTTAAAGATTAAATCAAGATTTAAAGATTAAATCAAGATTTAAAGATTAAATCAAGATTTAAAGATTAAATCAAGATTTAAAGATTAAATCAAGATTTAAAGATTAAATCAAGATTTAAAGATTAAATCAAGATTTAAAGATTAAATCAAGATTTAAAGATTAAATCAAGATTAAAAGATTAAATCAAGAATAAAAGATTAAATCAAGAATAAAAGATTAAACCAAGATTAAAAGATTAAATCAAGATTAAAAGATTAAATCAAGATTAAAAGATTAAATCATGATTAAAATATTAAATCATGATTAAATTACGATTAACGGGATTTGATACATTAAGTATGTACCCGAAAGAGGAGTGATCTGCCCCTCGTATATGAATAAAACAAGTCGTTCTCATCTCTTCTCCGAGAGCCAGTCTCCCAATAACAAATAATTGTATTTCGAGAGATAAATCTAATTTCTAACTGAAACTGATGAACAGAAAGTTTCACTTCTTCATTCGCTTGTCTATAGCGGGTTGTAGGGAAAAGCTAAAAGCAAAAGAGAAATTCATTTTTCTTCGGATCTCGGAACCACAAAACAGAAAGTAAGCCTACCACGCTCTCAAACAACGTATTGCTATTGTTTGAATCTACCCCAAAAACCAAGATACACCACCTAAATCTTTATCTAAACAAAGAAGCCAAAAAAAGCAGAGGAAAAATGTACTTTACAAGCGAGAGAGATACGAAAAGAATAAGTTATTCAATTTTCATAATGGAAAACATTATTTTTTTTCTTTCACTCACCAATATATCCTGAGAATACACTGAGTTATGGTTTTACCTACCAAATGTTTGTTGTCTCTCTCGCTCAACGATTTCCAAAACTACTAGACCCCCCAATTCCCCCTTATTATATGCACCCCTTTCCTAGCTTATACCCAGTTGGTTCTAGTTCGCATTTGGGTAAACAAATTCAAAATTCGTATCCAAATTTATTTAGGGTAGAAGGTTTCATAATCACGCCTTTATGATTCATATTTAAATATTTGTTAAATAGATTTGTTTAATTTACATCATTACTGGGAATATTTATTTTAATTTGAAATATACCAGAGGAATCATCTACGACTCGACGTCATAGAAATTAAATGTTTCTTCGTAGGTTATTTTCAAATACTCATCTCTGAGAAAGATTAAAAGACTGACTCTAAAACGTTAATTGGTGTATTTCCGAACAATATAGACCATCTGGATAAATAGTTTTCACCTACTTTCCAACTGGAGTAAAGACGCCCAAATTCACCGTTTTCTACCACTCTAGCCGCTAATAGTTTACAATTTATTGTAGGTAGAGTAAAATTGGTTGCTTATATTTTTAAAAACATCAAAAACCGCACCGTGATAAGCGAATAATTTTATCCTGCATTCTTCGTTCATACATAACGCTCTGGTGGGTGACTTCACGCAGAACATTAAAGTATTGTAAGTGGAACACTTCTACAGGCGTTTGGCCTACAAATTTTGACGCATTTTACAAAAAAATCTCCGAATGCAAACGCAACCCTATAACCTCGGTATGGTACCCATCAACTTTTTTCCAAAAGAAAACTAAAAAATAAAAAAAGCAAGTACGGAGGAGGAGAGGGGGGCGCATTATCAGAACGAAGAGCTTCAAAGACCGGAATAGAATCATTAACGATGCTGGACGTCGAGTTCGTAGATTCAATTTAATTTGCAACCACACAGAGAGAGAGTGAGTGCTTTGGTGCCAAGAGTAGAAAATCTGCATAATACCTTTTCCTCTCGCATAAAAAACGCAACATCTACGCTAAATGTGATTTTTCCCCCACACCCCACAACTTTTATTTATTTCGACACCCATGGATTCGACTAGATTCGCGGCCCATTCATACCAAAATAATAAAATTAAAAAAAGACCTCATTTGGATTAGAGGGTCTTTATTTGGTCACTCGCCAAAAAAAACCCCTATAAATAAAAAAGTGGACGGGATTTCATCTTTCTTCATTATCAAAAAGGGACCCTACGGATATTTCGCTTCTTCGCAACGGTCAGAGTGGATTGGATTCCCGTAATTATTATTACAGGCGATTTTCCGACGCCGAGCGGACCGTGAGATTAATTGGTGGATGAATTTATTATTGGAATCGGGCCGTGCAGAGATGGGATTTCACTATCGGCCTCCGCCCGTTGATATTCCTGAAGTCTCTTAGACTTAATTGGAACTGCTGATGGAATGGAAATTATAATCGCGTCTTGAAATATCGAGCTTTTTTTTTCTTTCAATGGTTCTTAATTAAAGGGTTTATTTATCGAGCCAGTCATAGAGTATATACCAGTGACGGGTCAGTCATTTAGTACAGTCTACAATTATATTTCGTTTATCGCGAGTCCTACCTTACCTCAAAAGTATTTTTGTTTTAATATTTCGTCATAATTAGTTATATTTTTCGTCCGCTTCAGTTGTAATAGATGAGATTTTACCAAAAGTAGCAATGGTTTCCAATTTCTACTGCTCAAAACTTTTTCGCAAATAATTTGTTTCAGCAGAAAGTTCCAAAAATACGAATATTGTGCATATCACTGGTAAATAATGGTAAATAATGATTTATATTTTATAATAATATGTCAAATATCATTCAAAAAACGTAATATGTCAATTTTAGAAGATTTAAAACTTTATTTTAATTTCTCTACAAGTCTATTCTAAATATTAAGGATTTTTTCAATTTAAATGTTGGTTTAAGTTTTAAATACTGTAAATAATTAATGGAAATATATTATTTAGCATTATTTACTACATAATTTACCACCTGTTAAATATCACTTTGGAACTCTGCAGAATGCCTACGATATGTAAGTGGGGTGGCGGAGTGGTTAGCACTTTCGCCCTCGCAGCAAGAGGAGCCGTGTTTGATCCCAGCTTGTGGCACTGGGTGAAAACTCGGAACAACTCCTTCTCCATTGAGTTTGTAAGTTCTCTCCCCACTGGTTTAAGGAGTTATCCCCCGAGCGCTTCGGTTTCCTCTTCCATAGAAACTTGTAGAGGTTAACGGTAATAGCTAGTGTAGGGAGCTGTTGGCTCGCGTAACATGAAGGGCTTGCCACCACCCTCCTACGTATTGTAACCCGGCCACCTGAATTAATGGCTTTAAAAATCGCTTGATGACTTGGGACTAAAGTGGTGCCGTGGGTATTAGCCTAGCCGATTATTATTATTAGGAAATACATCTTTTCTTTTAATCTAAAAACGTTCTTGGTAAAATGAAATTGTAAAGACGAAATAGTTTTGTAAATAGTATCTAAATTTTTATATAAAATGTAAATAGTGTACGTAACGTAAATTCGGAGCTCAGGGAAAAATAAACATTTATGAAGAATTTTAATGTACTGTAAAACTATCTTAAGGGGGAAGAATACCGTAAAAGCCTCTTTTTCGTCCAAGCTGAACGTAGTTTGGGTGCTTGCCCAACTTGTTTAGCTCCGGGGGTCCGAATTAAAACGTAATAACTTAATTACTTTTAAATTTAAAATTGTCAAAATTATTTTAGTCACTGAACAAGAGGCTGTTCTTTACTTAAATATTAATTTTATAAGTTAAAATTCAAAATTAAAAGAGTTCAGCTTGAAATAGTGCGAAAGTGGACAATGGCCACTGAAGTCTTCCCCCTTAAAGAAAATAATTGAAGATGATCAAAATTTTAAGTAAGAAATAATTTTAAAATATTTGTTTTTGTTAATTGTAGTATCTTAATTTAACCTAACTTTAGCCTTAGCCTAACCAAACCACTATTAACCGAACACTGCAAAAACTAGGCCTACACTCTTAAAACAAAGGGTGTTTTAATGGTATATTAAGGGTGTAATATCTGTAAAAAAATACTCTTTAATGTTAATTTAAACGATCTAAAGGGATTTTTATTGTCCCAAATAAACAACTTGAAAAGGTGTATAAAGGGTGTTATATTACCCCGTAAATTGAGTGATTTAACACCTCGTAAGGGTGTAGCTCCCTTAAGGCAGTAGTTTAGTACCCTAAAAGGAGTATTTTAACACTTTAAAGGGAGTATTGTAGCACCCTGAAGGGAGTCGTTTGGTACCCTAAAAGGAGTAGTCTTGTACCCTGAAGGGAATAGGTTTATACCACAAACTGTATAACAAAGTAACCAAAACGGAGGACCTAAGCATCCCAAACAGTGTAAATAAACACCCTAGCAGGAAAACTGCTTTTTAATGTGTAGAATAACATCCTTTATAAACCTGTTAAGGTGTTAAATATGGGACAAGAAAATACACCTTTTGTTTTAAGAGTGTAGTAATCGCGAATTTCAGATTCCAAGGAAAAAAGTCCGATGAGATAATCGGTAGCTAATGAAATTGGGAATAGTTGATACGTTTAGTAAACACAAAATTTTTTATGATAATGTGATTGTAAACGAAAACAATTGCATGTACTAAACTCTCTGAATCAGTGTCAGAAAACGTGTAGGTCATAAACTGGTCAAGGACAAGTCCAAGCATTTTTAAAATTTTTAATGTTTAGGCTTAGTTTCTCCTTTAGATTTGACAGTCGCCAGCCAGATTTCCCGCACGGTACTGATGAGTTCCAAATAGAACGAAACCGGTCTACCGTTGGAATTTCTGGCTATTTTATTTAATTTAATTTAGTTTATTACTCGAAGATCTATTTGATCCGAGTTTCGCGTTTTTGCTCGAAGACCTATTGGGTACGAGTTAGTAGTAAGTTTTTTAATTTCTTCAAATTTGTTTAGGATTTAGATATCTTATCCCTTTTAATTATGGACTAATCTACTTTTTCGCGTATTTTATCATCCTTCTCACAGTCCATAGGTGGTTTCTTCTAACTTAACTTATTGTCATTGTGGGTCTAGTTAAAAACATTTAATGGTCGTAATGATAATACGCCTTCAAGATGGCTCTATTAAAAAACCTATTACTATTTATTCGTGTCTATTCGAGACCAGTTCAATGGCTTCAGATTCCGAATTTCGTCCACACAAAAAGAAATAAACCAAATCGATAGTTTTAATTTATTTGTACTTTTTGGTAAAGTATAAATGGAATAATCTCAAAGTTATTATAAGCTATCTTCTATAAAGTAAGCTTGGAAGAGTTAAAAGTACTAATATTTACTTTATATACACTTTGGTATAAATTATACGATTTAAAAAATATTTCGAAAGGAGTTTAGCTCGAAAATATGTTGAAAAATACGGTCAGCGAGCAATTACGACTTTTCCTAGAAAACGGTTTATTTAAGTATCGGGCAAAGCGCAACTTTCGTACGGGTATCCAATAAGTCTTTAAACAATGTACTAAATGTACGTTACGAAATTACAACCGACGTACGTTAATATTCGGGTCAACAGCTTCTGTATATATTTTAAAGTATTATTATTATTATTATTAGGAATATTTTAAAGATCCGTTTTAACTAAAAACGAAAGATGAAAAATATATTCGGATTAAAGACGGATTTTCTGTTTGCGTTTGATATGACGATTAGTTTTGGTTAATGATAGTAATTTGGAGAAAGGGGAGCTTAATTGGAATTTTCTCTCGGCTTTTATTTAGCTAGCGTACAGCGTGCCAACTGAGATTTGCATACGATATCGATTGGACGGTAGAAAAAAAAGGTAAAATTTACATTTTTATTCGCCGTTTCATCCTTATACATTTCTCTGAGGGTTTAATTCAGTGAGCCCCGAATTTAGTGTTTACATTTTTTAAATCAAACATTTTTCGACGATACTTTCATTATTCGATTATTTTTCATCTTTGGGAGTTTCTTTAATTGAACTGCAAAAGTTTCCTAATTTTTCCAAGGATAATATATTATATATTTGCTCTTTGAAACTAACGAATATATAAATAATTCGATTAAAAGAAAAAATATAGCATCCATTAGAATTTACTTCCGCGTTCGACGCTTTAATTTCCGAGTATATTTAGATTTTATTTGGAAAATAGAACTCTGATTTTATAAAAAGTAATTTAAATATTCATTGCTTAGGGTTTTTGGCACTATAAATTGGAGAAATGCTTGTTGATGAAAAACCAAACAATAAAACCTTTAGAGTTTGTAAATAGCTCATTTTAACAAACAAAACAATAGCTAATTTCAAAATTTATTCTAAAAACAAAATTTGTGCTAAACATTGTTCGAAAACTCTTGTCTCGAACCAAGTTGCTCTGCGTGAATGAAAGAAATATTTTCACAGCATGTTGGCCACACAAATGCTTTTGTTGACTAAATGAAATACGTTTCGTACACATAGATTTGATAACGCAAAACTAAATGTTAATATTAATAATAAATACATTTATTACTATAAATTGACATATTTTGTATTAGAAGAAGTATTTATTTAAGAATTATCTGTAATTATTTTCGCCGGTTAACCACTGAAATCTTGACAACTTTACGATTTACGCTAGCATAAACAAGACTTTAATGTTTTGTTACTTTCATCCACGAGTTTCTCTCGCACATTCATCACTACTTGCATATGTACTATATAAATGGCGTTAGTAGGCCAGGCTCTGTAAATTAACTTTTCCCGGAACAGCGGTGTAACGCGTGCGGAACACTTTTACAAGAGCCCAGTAGATCAAACGGCTACAGCCAGTTTCATTAACGCATCTCAATATCGGAACTTGGAAAAGCAAAGCGACAATTTTCAGAATTTTTTTTGTTCAGGGTATTATGCTTGACCTACTAATACAATTCAGAAGCACGAAATCCAAAATCTCATTTGTATCTCAATACAATCTCTTGGCAGCCATTTTGTTTCTATTCTACGTAGAGAACCAACTGGGGGGCTTTTGGCAAGAATGCCTTCACCAAAATAATATGCAGTTAAAAATAATGCGCAACAACACCAAAATGACATCAAGAAAAAATAAATAAATTATATCGTGCTTACGCGTGATCACACGATTTTGCAAATTGGATAAGAACTTTTAAAGTTATTGAAGAAATATTAATTTCATTTAATTGTTCTTGTTTCACGTCGCAGGCCCAACTCAAAATTTACTTCGCTGAAAGATGTAAAATGTATAAAATTACACTATTTATATTTTCCTATTAATAAACCATATTTTCCTGGTGAAATTGTATTAGAAAATCAATATATGACGGTCTATGGTCCGAACTATTTTTTCTTCGCAAATGTTTTTTTTTGAAAAATCACCGGTGGCTGGCGTGTTTCAAGCGAATAACTTTAGCAACATAGGTAAATGTAAAATAATCTCTTAAAATATATATTTATATCTAACGGGTGTTGTCCCCCCCCGCATTTATTGATATTTCCCTATAATTAGCACTGCCAGCTAGGAGCAACAAACACAACACCCCACCAGCTGCCAGTACTTAAAATAACCGTTTTGCCAGTACTTAAAATAACCGTTTTGCCAGTACTTAAAATAACCGTTTTGCCAGTACTTAAAATAACCGTTTTTCCAATACTTAAAATAACCGTTTTGCCAGTACTTAAAATAACCGTTTTGCCAGTACTTAAAATAACCGTTTTGCCAGTACTTAAAATAACCGTTTTGCCAGTACTTAAAATAACCGTTTTGCCAGTACTTAAAATAACCGTTTTGCCAGTACTGAAAATAACCGTTTTGCCAGTACTTAAAATAACCGTTTTGCCAGTACTTAAAATAACCGTTTTGCCAGTACTTAAAATAACCGTTTTGCCAGTACTTAAAATAACCGTTTTGCACGCGCGCAAGAAAAACCTATAATCCACGCGATTGTAGGGCGCACTCGTAGACTTGTAATTTTAAGCGAAGAGATTGGGACGTAAGAGCAGCCTTTAATCAGGGTTAAAAAATAGGGCTACACTTTCCCGCAAGACCGATGGTTAGTTAGATGATCCATGGACCAAGAATCTAAAGGGACTCGCTGTTTTGGCTTAAAAAAGGACGCGTGAATACTGCGAATGGAAAAATCACGGGTAACTAACTTGGCGTCTCTGAAGTCTATTTCCGACGTAGTTTCGTAAATAAGCTACAGCTTTCACGTTCAATTTTGACAAAATGGAGCCGTTGTTGTCGGTTAAATGATTAGGCTTAGTAAGTTTTTGAGCTTTTATTTTTAAAATTGGGCCTTTAAAAGTTTAAGTAATGGTAATTAACCATTGTGTTAAGTAAAAATAACCAGTAAGCCGCGTATGACTGAGGGTTTTTAATCAAATTTATTGGAATCCATTTAATTTCTAAACTTAAAAAATATAATGAACTAAGCCTAACCTAACTTTCTCGCACGTACTGTCACTACTGTCTCCTAAGCCCCAACTCGCAGTGATAGTTGAACAGAATTCTTGAGGCGCTTCAAAGCGGCTGATGTACCTCAGTAAGTCTTCCGATTTAGGCCACGTCTACCGTGTCAAAATATCGGGAGCAGTGAGTCCCCTTAAATTCTTGATCCATGGATCATCGCTATCGTGTGTTCAGAATAACATTGTAACTAAAGCTACGGCTTCCTGCTCGCGCTTGGTTTTCCGTTGCTACGCAACGCGTTTTGAAATTTTTAATCTTTTATCATAACTTAAAATATGTTAGAGTTTAGCTTTTTGGCCCCCTTTTTATTATCGACTTTTCTACCTTTTCGCGTAATTTAACGTAATTTATAACCAATTATGTTTAGTTTTTTGTCGTCTGAAATACAAAATGCCCAAATCCAAGGCTTAAAGCAGGCAAGCAAGATTTTTACCCGCTTATTTTTTCAAATATTTTGATGGCTACCAACGCCAGCGCCTTCTAGTAGCTACTCTAAACTCTACCTATTGTTCGATGATGGAGTTGGTGAACCATTCTACTCTATAAACCATGATTTAATCAAGAAATCCACGTTACTTTATACAAAGGCCAATTTCCGTCGACTATCGCAAAAGCTAGGATGTTCGCGTGCAATGGATTCCGCGCAATAATACAAACAAACCTTTTCAAACTGCGACTAAAATTTCTAAAACTATTAACTCTGGAAAATAATTATGGCACAAACAAAACATAAAATATTGATGCTAGGTAAAAATACACGTAGACCAAGTTAAACGTATATTAGACGGTGGAATATCAACTGATATCCAAAATAATACGTCTGATTTTCATTCGCTTCGGTCACGAAATACTGAATAATTCGCGTGCCCACTTTAATCTCAAAAGCAAAACGAGAAAGCGCCGAACTAATCACGTATAAAAGTTGGTTAGACCAAAGTTACTTCATCAACGGAAAAGGGATCGGAAAGATTAGCGATTCTCTGATACCGGACGTGACTCGGCAATTGAGTCAAAAGCCTCGGATGGAGTACGGTTAATACCGCGCGCGTTAAGCCCACAGACCGGAGACATTTAATACGAAGAATAGGTTAGGTAAGAAAACACCAGAGGTGGCTATTTCGTCGGGGCCAGTCGTAGATAAAAGATAATTAAAAGAAGCGGGGTCTTCCCTTATCTCTGGCGCTCTGGCGGGATGAGGGGGTCCCGAGGGAGACGGCCGCCCCTGTTTTTAAACGATACGATCCCAGTCTACTCTATGCAAATAACGTCGGGGTGGGAAGACCCCCCGCGGATTTGCCATTCCACAATCTTCTCTTAATAGTTGGTGACACGAACTTGAAAGCGGAAGACAGTGGTAAGGACAATACTTAGGAGAACTGGACATGGCAGGGACGAAGCGGGAGGAGAGGGAAAGGTCTCCGTGACAGGCCCCAAATAGCGTCGCGTGCTTCGTCGCTTTTGTCTCCGTCACTTCAAAAATAACGCCGACCACTTGCTTGGTTGAGCGGTCAAGGCGACGACGAGAACAGAGTACTTGGAAGCTCCCCGCACCCTCCACTCTGGCGTCATCTACAGGCTGGTTCGAACCATAAACACTTTAGTGAAGGGATTAATAACCAAGGATATTAGAGATATCTGCACTGTAGTTGCGACGAAGCTTCTTAAATTATATTTAGACGTTTAAAAGCTATTTATTTTGCGTGATGAAAGCAATTTATGTTATTTAACAACAAATAACGTTGTTTCTCATGCTCTAACAGTCATCTCCTTGCCCCTAAAACAAATCAAATCAGTTTGGTATCAGCGTTGCCAGATCCTTCAAATTAAATTATAGTTCAGTGGATAGAAAATTATTATTATTATGGCCTGAAAATTTGTCGTAAATTTTAATTTTGTCTGTCTGTGGGTCTGTATGCCTGCGGGTCTGTCTGTCTGCGGGTCTGTCTGTCTGCGCGGCTAACGCGTACGCATTTTCTTGGAATTAGGGAAAAGCTTTTTCCAAAAGAGCTCTCTTTTTGTCATTGGGTGTAGTACAAATTTATTTCAATTTGCCTTAGTGACAGGCGGTATTCGAACCCGAGCCCTCCTGCACGACAGGTGAGCGTTCTACAACAGAACCACATGTTACGTTTTACTGATAATTTGAAACTCTTCCGAGGAGAGGTATATTTTGGCTTGCCAACTTGTTAAACCAAGTTATCACCTATTGGAAAAACATCTTGACAAAAACAAAAAACTAATATTAAAAAGTTACAGGTTTTCTGCCAAATCTTATAATTTTCGTATGTTATCGAAAATAGCGTACTATATCGTACGATGTTAAAATTATCGTACGTCCTAAAAAATAGCTCGGAATTATCGAAATGTACGATAATTATCGTACGTCCTAAAAATAGCTCGGAATTATCGACATGTACGATAATTATCGTACGTCCTAAAAAATTGCTCGGAATTATCGGCATGTACGATAATTATCGTACGTCTGGCAACACTGCCCGGTATCTCATTGGTTGCCTAAAACGTACGTTTTTCCTTACTCCTTCTCGTGACGGGGAAAACTTAAACCATGTGATCAATATCGTAATTTTCCCGACAGTAAAAATAATTAGATTCTTGCCGGAAGTAAGTAACCCTTATATATCCCGAGATTAAATTTCTACTTCTCTATTTCCCCTTGTTCAAAACTTACACAATGTAATTTTAATAAAAAATAAGGGGTTTTATTTCATATTTTACGAATGTAGCTCCTTTAATATAAATAAATTTTTAATTATATTTAAGTTGGAGTTAAAATCTATTTAAAACAGTATTTATATCATTATAGGCTAAAAGTAAAAGAGATTTTCAAAAGGATCGTATAACGGGATTTGCAAAATATCGTACAATCGTTATTAATTATGCAGTTAGGTAAAGGGAATTTAGTTGAAAACAGGATGATGTATTAAAATATGCTTAAAGCTCTGATGAACAGGAATATATTTATTATTAAACTGAATTTGTTATTGCGAAAATTATTAACGAATTTCAGTGACATCTCGAACAAATACGACAAAATAAATATGAAAGGCCTTAAATATAATGTCTGTAATACAAATTATTTAAGAGGTTCACATAGACATTTTAAATTAATAAAATTTACACATTTTTACAATTTTTCAAATCCATTCACGGATACGTTAAAACTGAACGTGTTTTTACGTTACAATTTTAATTGAACGAAATTATCTTACAGCTTAAAGTAACTTAATTTCACCTACCCGAACCTAACCTTACCTCCACCTAATCTAATTTAATCCAATCGTATCCAATCTTACCTAACCTATCCTCACTTTATCTTCACCAAATTTAATTTATTCCAATCTAATCTAACCTAGCCTCACTTTACCTTCACCTAATCTATTTTAATCCAACCTCATCTAACCCAGCCTAACTTTACCTTCATCTATTCCACTTTAATCCAATCTAATCTAACCTAGTCTCACCTTACATCCACGTAATCTAGTTTAATCGAATCCAATCTAATCTAACCTTGCGTAACTTTACCTTCACCTAATCTACTTAAATCCAACCTAATCTAACCTAACGTAACTTTACTTTCACCTATTCCACTTTAATCCAATCTAATCTAACCTAGCCTCACCTTACCTCCACGTAATTTAAATTAATCCAATCAAATCTAATCCAGTTTAATCTAACCTAGCCTCGTTTTACCTTCCACTAATCTAATTTAATTTAATCCAAACTAATCTAATCTAATATAATCTAACCTCACCTTAACTCCACTTAACCTAATTCAATCCAATCTAATCTAATATAACCTAACCTAACCTAACCTTAGCCTAGCCTCGCTTAATGAAAACTTAACGAAACCTAAATTAGCAAAAAAAGAGGAAGATGGCATAGCCTGCAGCCAATGAAATTGCAAAACCGATGCCACAATTTGTAGCTTCTCTCGCAAATCCATTCCTACTTGCATATGAACTATATAGATGGCGTTAGTAGACCAGTCTCTGTAAATTAACTTTCCCCTGAACACCGGTGTAACGCGTGCGGAACACTTTTACAGGCGCCCAGTATACCAAACGGCTACAGCTAGTTTCATTAACGCATCTCAATATCGTGAAAAGAGAGCGTCCCTAACCGGTCAAATACGATTAATAAGCGACGCAAACGAGTAGTTTCGATAGATCCCTTACACGTAATAGCGCCATTACTGTCAAAATAAATAGGCCCATTAGTAGAGACTCTAGTAGCTTTGATATTAAGAAAAAGGACGGAAAGTCACAGCGAGAAACTAATACGACGAATCTTTTCTCTTTTTCTCATCTCGGTCTTCTCTCCGAACGTCGATGATAGGTCTTCAGGGGTTGAAATTTGTGAGTCTGAATGTGCCCGGCGCCGTCATAATGGGACAGCCCGTTTGGCTCTTCTGCGGTTACGACTTGGAAGGCGAGACCCTCTACTCCGTCAAGTGGTACAAAAACAACGTCGAGTTCTATCGTTTTCTGCCCAACGATCGGCCCTTCGGACAAACCTACGACATGCTCGGAGTCCACTTGTTCGTAAGTACACGGAAGACTCTTATTTTCTTTGTCTCTCTCTCCTTCCCTTCCCTCTTGACCGCTTCACCTATGGCTCGCCGGACGCCGCTTGACCGCTTCGATGACCGCTTGACCATTTCCTTCCGCGCGATAACAAACGCTCTCATTACTCGACGCCAAGTGACCCCACCTCCCCTTTTCCTCCGCTATACCTCATCCATTGCCTCATCTCTATCGACGCTTTCCACACTGTATATTTGGTTAACGAACGAAATACGAACTCGTATATCCACTATACGTATATAAAACTATGAAATGGCTTTAAATACACCTACCCTCCTAAATAAATATTTTCAAATAAATGGGTAATAAATTGTAAAGAAGATTGAGCAAAGGTTTATTTTATTTACAAGATTTTTCTTCGTATCGAAAAATTTTATTTAAGTAGCGTACGGAAAAATATGGAGTCAATACACGCAAAAATTTGGAGCCAATACCAAAATAACTCGGTTCAAAGTCAAAATATTGATCCAACCGTAATCGAGACATATCCAGTTTTAAATCCAATAATTTGGAATCAAATCCAATTGAAATAGCATTTTATTCATTGTAAATGCATAAAAAATAACACCATTCATAACTGTATTTATTTGTATTTAGGGTCAATGATTATGTAGAAACGATTTTTAGTGTTGATCCCAATTCTCCTTATTCTCTAAAAGTAAGATTTTCCCCCCTAAAATTGGAATCAAATTTGCAGTTTTCATTTCCGTAACGAAAAACGTATTTTTAATTTTATGTCATGCTGACTAATTAGCCTTTTCAGTTCGCATAGACCGGGCCGAATTAACACTTTTGATGGGCCCAAATTCAGACCTTACTTTTCGACTTGAAAAAAATATTGAAATAATAATATAAAAAAAATGGAAAAAACATTTATTTCGGGGTCAGTGTTCCATAGCACCAGGGCCGCCTTATCCATAAGGCAGACTAGGCAAAGTGCTTAGGGCCTACGAAAGGTTTAGGATACATTAGGGCCTACGATTCCATATAATAGGGCCTATACGAAGGTCCGAAAAGTCGGTAAATGAGAGGTTGAAACGGCCATGCATAGCACACTTGGCACATGCATTAATACGGAACTGTGCATAGAGCTGCACGAGAAGATCACAGAGTTACAGGATTTCGAACTGCTCGTGGTTTGTTTATGGGGGGATTGTGGGAAGACTCCCCTACCACAGAATAATTTTTGTCACTTGCTAAAATGAGGCTTAGTTGACAAACGTTTTTGAATCATTTTTAAGGAACAATTGTTTTTTTTAAACCAATCAAGGATACATTTCGAAAAGTGAGTTACAAAAAAATAGATTAAAGTTGGCCAAATCCAAACTTATTCCTCCGGAATTCAACGCCATTAGATACGCCCTTTCTTTATAAATGTAAATCCAACAGCTAACTGTGCGTCCCTCGTTGGTCGATGAGCTGAAAAGGCTAATGGTTCAACCGTTATAAAGAGTACGTGTTTTTATAGTTTATAAAATAAACTTTATAGAAGACGTAGAAACTGGATGAAATCGGTAAAAAAACAAAGGTTGGAACAAAACGCAATATAATTCAAGCAGAATGACTGGGATTCCCGGTATCAAAGATAATCTTCCGGAAAAAAAACACGCAAATACTTTCATAGCAATATAATACGAGTTTCATGTTTGGGGATAGAAAATCCGGCCATATATACAGCTGCACCCGCGACGACAATAAATATTCTGAAAATAAACAAAACTAAACAAAAAGCCGGTCGAGACATTGGGAAATATTTTAGGAATGACCA
This sequence comes from Leiobunum rupestre, assembly GCF_980474605.1. Classification (NCBI taxonomy): domain Eukaryota; kingdom Metazoa; phylum Arthropoda; class Arachnida; order Opiliones; family Sclerosomatidae; genus Leiobunum; species Leiobunum rupestre. The sequence continues at coordinate 55,411,899 of NC_143386.1, forward strand.
AAAAAACACGAATGATAATACCATTTTTTAGCGTCAAAAAGCGATATATTCTCTATATAAGAAACCTCGGAATACAATTCTAATATTCGAACCAAAAAAATGGAGCAAAAAAATGCATTCTAAACTCTTCCCCCACCGACCAAAAATGCGTAACATAAAAACAGCCCGTAATAACATTTTCCGCCAGCGAGATAGAGTATAATGCGAAGGTACATTCAAGATATTCTACCTAGTTCATTCGTTTCATTTTTGGGTAGCGCGGAAAACACTGAATAAACACTAGAAGAATATTCCATCTTCGTATACGCGTACCGAAAAAAGCCTCCTAGAATAGTTAATCTGGTACGTTACGAAGTTGTTCGTAACGAGTAAAACGGGGGGAAAAACATATTAGGTAAATGTTAGGCCCGAGGATAGCAGCCAGTGAGCGTTCAAAAAGAATAAACATATTTTCCTTCACTCCCATTTTTAAGCGATGTATAAAAAAATTATATCTAGAAATCTTGTCTTCGAGGGTGGATGATATTAAAAGAAGACTTTTGACGTTGAGGTTGCGTTCTGAGGGGAAAGAGGCTGGGGTTGCGGAAGAAGCTTGGGTTGGGAATAATCTTTTGGGGAGGGGGTGAGATAGAGGTCGTAAAAACGAGAGGCAGGGGATCCACCGACCAAAAACCACTCTACGGAGGCGGTCGAGGCAAATTGCATCGAGAGATGTATAAACTAGAGGTTTTCTGGCTCTCCCCACCTCTTCATCCCAATCGCGCGAAGAAAGACGAACTAGACTTTACCTTTTTTTGCACCGCAGATTTTCCTGTTATCTTTCCGCGTGCCTCTTTTAACTAACATCATTTATCGATTTTATTTTATCTATCTGCAAAACACAAGACGGCAAACCCGGAATTGACTTTTCTTTTGGCCTTCCACTTCATCGAAAATCTTTTTACATCACGCGATGATTTCCTAAATTTTGCGGATTGTGGGCGCGTTCGGATTGGATTCGAATAAAACGACCCTTATATTTATTTACGAAATTATCGTGGAAAATTAAAACTCGGTTCATACGAAATAATTTTCTAGATTAGAAAAAAAACTTAATAGCTCTTTCTATCGAAGGCTAGACAACCCTTATAGTTGTAAGCTTTTCATTTCAACTAAATTTCATTTCTATACTCAGTTGCAGGTTACGAAGGGGAATATATCTAGTGCATTTGGCGGAAAGATACGAATTTCCGATAGATCAGAGGCGGCAATTGCGAATTTGGTCTAATTACAGTTGAATTTCTAAGTATACTTGCGCGCGTTATATAATTTTGGGAAATACCATCTCTTGCGTTATAATTCAAGGTTATATTTAATTAATTAACATAGATAAGATTAAATACAGTTGTCATAATTTACCTTAGTACTACAAGTGAGGCATTCCTAAAAAACTGTTTGGGTAATGACGAGATTAGCAAGTTGACGTATATAAAAATGTAATTTGATGATTATTTAGGAACTAAAAATACCCTATAATGAAGTTTAAAAATAATAATCTACATTAAATATTTATTGATCACTTTGAAATGTACGCCATAGACATTTCTAAAATGGAGGGACCTTTAGAAATTCAACAGAAAATAGGCGAAACTAGAAATTTCCGCCGCCGATTTACCGAAAATTCATGCTAATATCTTTCCGCCAAATATACTATATATTTGACCTTTCTTAATCTGCAACTGAGTATACCGATAAGTCATTTTTTATTCATAAAGCAATTATAGACGGCTCCAAAAGAGACCCTTTGAATGCTTTCCCCTATTACACCTAAAAAAGCCCGTAAAGTATCGCCCCCTATCGTTGCATCAGCGCGAAATATTTTAATATTAATAATAAATAATATTAATAATTTAATAATAATATTAAATAATAATATTAATTAATAATAATAAAAAACGATAATTCTCGTCGATTTCTAAGTTTAACAGGCGAAGGAAAGTTTTCGTCATTATTAAATAATTGACCTAATTAATCTGCTTCAATCTATTTTGATTACTATAATAATGTTGTGCACATTTTCATATTCCAATTTTATTTTGTTCAAGCGAAAAAAATTATTATAATTTACCGAATTAAATTTGGCTCTAAACATCGGTCGTACCTGATATACTTGCCAACAACGACATCTATTGAGCTATCGCGGTACTAGACAACAACCACCACTTGCTTTAAAAGTTTATCAGCTAGGCTAATACCCAAGGCACCACCTTAGGCCTAAGTCATCATGCGACTTTTGAAGCCATTAATTCAGGAGGCCGGGTTACAATGCGTAGGAGGGTGGTGGCAAGCCCTGCATGCCATGAGATCCGATATGTGTACAAGGTTATTACTAGGATTAATATAATCTATTTCATTTAAATAAAAAAATTTAATTATAATATCGGCATTTAACCATATATAATTAATAATTCGTGATCTTGGAAAATAAGCGCTTCAATAAATTCAAAATTAAACTAAACTTAAATGATTATCTTTATTCACTCAATAATCACATTTATACCAGAAAATAATTTTTTTTATTTAATTTCCTATATATGGTTTGTGGTGCCAGCATAGATGGCGCAAAACATAATAGACAGATGTTTTTCCCGTTTACAAGTGACAAACGAGTTGGGCACAAAAAACGATAGTATGATTGACCTTTCCATATTACAATCCTGATTATTCATCGTCAAAGAATGCTTCAAACGTTTTGGGGTACTGATATAGACAAAGCTAATCGGCAAAGTCAGATTTTTTTCGTCTAAAACTGACAAACGAGTTAAGAAATAAAACGCGAGTGCGCTGACCTCTCCATAAAGAGATCCTGACTGAGGGTTTCATTGCCATAAAAAGCTTCCTCTATTTGAAATTTTGTACCAGATTTCAAACAGAAACCGAAACTAAACTGAAAAAACCCGATTTAAACACTCCTAAAGATTGAAAATCAGTGGTTATTGTTTATCTTTGAAATCGTATACGGCAAATCGAAGTGGTTTGGCACGCGAATGAGATTCCTAGAAAACAGGGCTTTAGTCTTATTATTCATTACATAAAGAGCAAATGGTGAAAACCGGAGATTTCTGGCGAATTTACTCTACCGGCTTTCAAATGTAGCCGCCATAATTAATTCAGTATTTGAACAAGGTCAGCGGGATGTGAAGTTCGGCCTAGAAAGTTATACTCGAATATATCCCCTCTATATCATTAAAAGATGAACTGAATATTTAATGCGTGAAATACTCCAAAGTCCTGAATTAAATATGGGTCAATAATGAGCATTTTAAAACAGTCCACATCCAAAGTTACCAACTCAAATAAAGGCGGTTTCTTCAAAAAGTCATATCAGATTAGCTAATAACGTATAAAATAAATTATTTTTTAATGTTTTTACTACTTGAGTTGTTAAAAAAATTTAAATTTAACGCGGTGATATTTAGATTTTAATGAATTATAAGAAATATAGCTACTTGGCTTATATAAAAGCGTCAATGCAAGAGGGAATTTTTAGATTGCTTCAATGTGTAGAAAATTCGACTTTAAATCAGACCATTTCAATTTAAAATTATACGGGGTGTTTCAAAAGATTATGCAAAAATTTTAAGCAGTTGTAGGGGGTGAGTTGAGAAGTATGCCTTTTTTCCCCCATTTTCCAACGATGGGTTAAAAGAGCGCCAGAGAGCTTCAAAGTGTGGCCTACTAGCCCCTGGAAGTAGGCTGCAACAAGCGCAAAACCATGCAGCAGGGAAATGCGAACATTATGGTTTGGGTTCGTGTGATAGGTAAAAAAGGACTTTGTAAACAAATCGAGCTAACCAGCGTACAAAAGTAAACTTAAACAGTATTTAAAGTCGTGATGGAACGCGATTTATCGCAAATTCATCGTACCCCTGAAATCGCATTTCCCTGCTGCTTGGTTTTGCGTTTGTTACAGCCTACTTCCAGGGGCTAGTAGGCCACACTTTGAAGCTCTCTGGCGCTCTTTTAACTCATAGTAGGAAAATGGGGAAAAATCTGTTAGACAGACGCATATGAAAGTAGCATAAACTGTGTCGAAATCGTGAGTCCTGCACGCGAACTTTGTCCTCCCTTTCGCTTTTGTTGTTTTTGTTTACGAGAGAAACTCTACGCAGTTGCTCGCGAGTTACTAAACGAAGTGTATGGCAAATTTATCTTTTGAGTATTAAACTTAGTTCTTTATAGTTAAAACTTTGGTAATTCTTATTTCGAATATATAACTACACCTGTTACGATCCATTATTAACAAAAACAGGCATCCTTCTCAACTAACCCCCTACAACTAATTCAATTTTTTTGCATAACCAATTGAAACCCCCTGTATAGCCTCCTAACTAGGAATAACAATTTTTCCCAGTCCCTGGAGTTGGTACTCAAATTGTCTCAGGCTCAATACTTTCTGTCTTCATTAAAAATGCATCTCGAAATTACGATTCTTTAAATATCGTATTAGGATTGATTTTTAATTTTCGTCTAAAACCTTATATTACTAATCATTTAATTTAAATTTTTCAAATAAAAATGAACACATTCTTTAGATTTGATAATTACGAAAACCGTTTGAACCGCATATTTTTTTATTCCATATTTGTGATAGAAAAAGTTAACTTCTAAAGTAGTTCATGTAACGGTATAAAAATATTGGAATAAAAAAATATAATATCGGTAAATCGATTAACTAAGGGAAAAAATTCGGTTAAAAATTAATTTGATACAAACGAGGTCCCCACAGCCCCGCGGGCCCCTATACCCCACGCACCCTCTCTGGCCCCTATGCACCCCCTCCACTTTCCCGCCCCCAAAAAGGCCCGTTTTGTTTCATTTTTCCCACTAAAGTTCGATGAGATCGAACTCGAAGCGCGGCAGTAAGCGGTGGGGGGCTTAAGCCATAGGGGTGTTGTCAAAGAATTCCCCCCCCCCCCCATTTGGGTCGATGCTATTTTATTGGTCAGACTCTCCGGTTTAATACCAATAAAATTTCTTATATAGTTTTATCAATAGTTATACCAAAAGTATATAACATAGGAAAATAATCGATAATATGTGCTCAGTATCCACTCTACGCGCTGAATAATTATTTGTCTTGACTAGAACTATACGAAGAGGGTACAGTCGGTGCTTTCAAAAGTATATAAATTATTGTTCTTAATGCGACATCGACGATTATGCAAATTTGGTGTCGTTTTAGGGGTTTGTTCACCAAGACCCGCGTTACATAAACTATGACCGTTATATTTAGGATCGACCTTCTGACCTTTTGTACTCATATTCGATTTCAAACCACAATTAATTAATAATAATTTAATTATTTTATTATTCTTTACGGAAATATAAGCTGTTTGTGCTTCCAAACGATTCTCAGATAACAGAAGTTTGTATTCTCTGAACTAAGGAAATAAATACGATACATCAGATATCAGATTATCCACGCGAATATTTTGAGATCAGTTATTACGAGTGAAAATGCAAACCAGATAGCTCAAACTCGAAACTAAACTAAATTCAGTGTAAGTCGAGTTGACATTTCCCCAGATTAAATTCCCATCAAATAACTATTCAGCTAACTGAATCGGGTGAGATAAATTATAACAGATCAATTCAGATCGATTAATTGTTATGAGAAATCAGATATAATTTTAGAGAAGTTTAAAAGATGAACCTGATCTGAAGAAGTATTTTATTTTCCGATATCTGAAAACTACGAAATAATAACCTGATTACTTGACCTTTGGAAGCACTTTAACCTTCAAAATGGATATCTTTGTTAATTGAAAAATTGGCGTTAGTTTATTTTCAAAGATTAAGCTGACTGTATCTCGCAATACGGTAAAAAATCTTCAATTATATACAAAATTTAGAATTTAAAAGGATACAAACTTTAGTATAATACATTATATAAAAAAATTATAATTTATTTTCATTCTTCATTATATTTAAAAGCCTACAAACTTGAGCATAATATATTATATACAAAATTTATAATTTATTTTTATTCTTCCTTATATTTAAAGGGCTACAAACTTTAGGGTAATATATTATATACACAATTTAGAATTTGTTTTTCTTCTTCATTATATTTAAAAGGCTACAGCTTTAGCGTAATAAATTATATACAAAATTTATCATTTATTTTTATTCTTCATTATATTTGGAAGGCTACAAACTTTAGCGTAATATATTATATACAAAATTTATAATTTATTTTTATTCTTCATTATATTTGGAAGGCTACAAACTTTAGTGTAATATATTATATACAAAATTGATAATTTATTTTTATTCTTCCTTATATTTGAAAGGTTACAAACTTTAGCGTAATATATTATATACAAAATTTATAATTTATTTTTATTCTTCATTATATTTGGAAGGCTACAAACGATAGCGTAATATATTATATACAAAATTTATCATTTATTTTTATTCTTCATTATATTTGGAAGGCTACAAACTTTAGCGTAATATATTATAATACAACATTTATCATTTATTTTTATTCTACTTTATTTTTTAAAGGCTACAAACTTTAGCGTAATATATTATATAAAAAATGTATTATTTATTTTTATTCTTCATTATATTTGGAAGGCTACAAACTTTAGCGTAATATATTATATATTTTATCTACCGAATATAAAGATTTTGAAAGCGTTTATTCCGAAGTGATTGATAAATTATAGTCGCGACTTCATTAGATCTTGGGCAGTTACTAGCGAAGGTCTAATGTTTTTCGCTCCTGGTCGACCGTGCGAGGCGAAATCATCAGATTTTTCAAAAGCAGGGGTGGAGATACCCGTAGTGGTGCCACCTTTGTAACAGAGGGGGGCTAGAATTCAATCGAATTTTTTCCGTCGTGTTCGACCCGTGGGATTAAAGCAGCTGTCGGCTCCGCTCGCTGAGGGGACCAAGGATCTCCTCACTAACATCATAAATCCCTAGATTAGGCAAAAAATCGAACCCATCCCGACCCCCAACCCACCCCGGGATAAAGGCGACGCCCAATAAAAAGTGGAGAGAGAGAGGGGTCCGCTGGCCCCTTCCTCCCGCTGGACTATCCATTTTAAAGCCCCCAGATAATTTCGTCCAGAGCTGTATCTCTCTCTTCTTTGCTTTGCTTGATATTCTTGCCGCATTATCCGCGAGATATCTCCGACGCCGGCGAGCCCAGTGTTAAGGAATAAAACGAAAAGATGCAGCCTTTTCGATAAGGTAACTGTTTTTACAGCGCCGACCAAAAGAGAGAGAGAGAGAGAGAGAGAGAGAGAGAGAGAGAGAGAGAGAGAGAGAGAGAGAGAGAGAGAGAGAGAGAGAGGAGGAGGGCTGGAAATAAGGGTCGGTCTTAACACCTTGGGAATTTCTCATCTGGCCAATTTTGGGATCCGTTGTCTCGAATGTATTTGCACTTTCAAATACGTGAAGTGATATTTCTGACGCGTATGGCCTGGAAATTTTTTTACAACATCGAAATATACTAGCTTAAACTTAAATTTACTTTTATGTTAATTTTTTAACTCGGGTGTTAATTTTCTGATTTATAAAAATACATAAATTATTTGAGCTGATTTTTATTTTCATCGGTTTAATAATGTTACTTATTTTGATATTTTTAAATCGTATTTTTTATATTATTTAAATCATATTTTTTATATTATTTAAATCATATTTTTATATTATTTAAATCGTATTTTTATATTATTTAAATCGTAATTATTTGGAAATTATTTCAATCATCTTTATTGTGATGTTATAAATCGTTTTATTTAAACCCTATTTATTTTGATCTAAATTGATTCTTTATTCGAATTCATTAAATTCCCCCGTAATTTGGTCTCCAGTGAGTTGCCATTTTTATAATTTAAACATTGATCTTAAGTCCTTAAAATAACCGAAATCAAATAATAATTTTTTAAAATAATAATAATCAGCTAGGGCCTAAGTCATCCTTTAAAGCCATTAATTCAGGTGGCTGGGTTACAACGCGTAGGAGGGTGGTGGCAAGCCCTTCATGCCACGCGAGCCAACAATACCCTACAAATTTCTATAGAAGGGGAAACCAGTGGTTAGAGAACTTGCAAACTCAACGCAGAAGGAGTGGTTCCGAGTTTTCACCCAGTGACGTAAGTTAGGATCGAACCCGGCTCCTCTTGATGCAAGGCGAAAGTGCTAACCACTCCGCCAAACCATATATCAAATGTTGATAGTTTGATGATCTAAATCCAATGTAATATATTTAAATCTAAGTGTTGATAATTTGATTATCTTATCACATGACCTAAATCAAGGATTTATTAAAGTAATTAAACTGTAATTGACTTAAATCAAACAGCCCATTTCGACGTGTTGATAATTTGATAATATTATCACATGACCTAAATCAATGATTTGTTTTCTAAGTGTTGATAATTTTCTCCTAAACCAATTATTTCTTTTCAAAGTGTTGATAATTTGCTCCTAAACCAATTATTTCTCTTCTAAGTGTTTATAATTTTCTCCTAAATCAATGATTTTTTTTCTAAGTGGTGATAATTTGCCTCTAAATTAATGATTTATTTTCTAAGTGTTGATATTTTTCTCCTAAACCAATTATTTATTTTCTAAGTGTTGATATTTTTCTCCTAAATCAATTATTTCTTTTCCAAGTGTTGATAATTTGCTTCTAAATTAATGATTTATTTTCTAAGTGTTGATATTTTTCTCCTAAACCAATTATTTCTCTTCTAAGTGTTTATAATTTTCTCCTAAATCAATGATTTTTTTTCTAAGTGGTGATAATTTGCCTCTAAATTAATGATTTATTTTCTAAGTGTTGATATTTTTCTCCTAAACCAATTATTTATTTTCTAAGTGTTGATATTTTTCTCCTAAATCAATTATTTCTTTTCCAAGTGTTGATAATTTGCTTCTAAATTAATGATTTATTTTCTAAGTGTTGATATTTTTCTCCTAAACCAATTATTTATTTTCTAAGTGTTGATATTTTTCTCCTAAATCAATTATTTATTTTCCAAGTGTTGATAATTTGCTTCTAAATTAATGATTTATTTTCTAAGTGTTGATATTTTTCTCCTAAATCAATTATTTCTTTTCCAAGTGTTGATAATTTGCTTCTAAATTAATGATTTATTTTCTAAGTGTTGAAACTGTTGATAATTTGCTTCTAAATTAATGATTTATTTTCTAAGTGTTGATATTTTTCTCCTAAACCAATTATTTATTTTCTAAGTGTTGATAGTTTGATAATATCATCAAATGACCTAAATCAATGATTTATTAAAGTAATTAAACTGTAATTGATTTAAATAAAAAAACCCTTTCCACGTGTTGATAATTTGATAATATTATCACGTGACCTAAATCAATGATTTATTTTCCAAGTGTTGATAATTTGCTAGTATAAAGGTGATAATGTCGAGAAAGCAACGAAACTAACACAATGGCCTTTTCCTTTGTTTCTTCTATGTACAAACGGGTGTCACCGTCCACAAACAACCCAAACGTGTCGCAGTTGAATCAGTCGAACGCCACTCACGTGCTGTTGTGGAACACCGATTTGAACACGGAGGGCATGTACGCCTGCGAGGTCTCGACGGAAGGACCATTCTACCGAACCATCAAGGCCGATAAGGAAATGCGAATTTACGGTTAGTAGCGGCAACGGCACTCCAATATCACGGAGCAAACGCGCGAGACCCAAAGGGGGAAGTCAGCTTCCGGAGAGCCCAGAGTCGGCCGAGACCAGCGTCGAGTATAGAGACCACGCGGGATCCCAATAAGAGTAATAAAAACAGGATGGAGAAAGTAGCGAATTCGCCGAGATAGGTCTAATGGGAATCTCTATACAGAAATCGTAAGCGCCGAGGCAGAGAGTGAGAGAGAAAGCTTTTCCCCTGTAAAGCCGTCTTCCTTATACCTGCTAGTGATTGTTGCTATACCGCTAAGCCGTCGCTCCAGGGGAAATTCCCTCCCCCCTCCGATTGCTTCGATACTGCCTTACTAACTTCACCCCATCTCCTAGCTCTCCCTCTCCCCAACTTCACCCCGTCTCCTAGCTCCCGCTGTCTCCCCACACACACACACACACACACACACACACACACACACACACACACACACACACACACACGAGCTTACTTCTTTCTGGGGGGGTTTGGCTTTTATATATATAAAAAAGAGAAATAAAAAACAGCAACAACAAGGCGAGCAAAGGGGGGGGGGTTACCATCCTGTTTTTATAGGTTTGTTATTAGCACGGGTATCAGGGGCGACCAACAAAATAAATATAGTTAGTATTGAAGGAACAGATTGGCCAGATCATTGAACCAAGTTCCCGCCTATTTATAGGATACAGCCTGAGATGGATTTTCTAGCGGTTTATTCCATTTTAAAATCCCTTATCAAAAGCGGATAAAATATCGCAACGTAAGTGATCAACTTAGGATTAACTTACATCGTTAAAACCATATGGTGAAATTTGTACGTAATTAATTTAATTTGTTATTAAAGTTTTGATGAAAATATTTAATGATCCTTCGATTAAGCTAGTTTAAGGTTAACGGTGTAAAATACTTTTAGAGTCCAAATCGAAGTTTATGTATTTTACCTCGATGTTGATTTAATTTCATTTTGAGTTGGATGAGTTTCATTATTTAGTATATTCGATTTACCGTAAAACTAATATATTTGATAATTTTAAATTATTTCTTACTTAAAATTTCTGATCGTCAACAATTATAATAATAATCAGGCACCACGTTAGGCCTAAGTCATCAAGAGACTTTTGAAGCCTTTTAATTCAGGTGGCAGGGTTACAACGCGTAGGAGGGTGGTGGCAAGTCCTGCATGCCACACGATCGAGCCAACAGCTCCCTACACTAACTATTACCGTTAACCTCATCAAGTTTTTATGGAAGGGGAAACCGACGAACTTGGGGGGAAAACCCCTTTAACCAGTGAGGAGATAGCTTGCAAACTCAACGCGGAAGGAGTTGTTCCCAGTTTTCACCCAAGCTGGGATCGAACCCGGCTCCTCTTGCTGCGAGGCGAAAGTGCTAACCACTCCGCCACCCCACGCATTCTCTTCTTTCAGTCTAGGTTGTTTTTACAGTACATTAAAATTTTTCCTAAATGTTTACTTCTCCCTGAGCATCTAACTTTTGTTACGTACACTATACATTTTATGTACAAATTTAGATACTATTTACAAAACTATTTTACAACGTATTTCGTCTTTACTAATAATATTTTATTTTACCAAGAACATTTTTAGATTAAAAGAAAATATGTATTTCCTAATAATAATCAGCTTAAAGGAACCACCTTAGGCACAAGTCATCGAGCGAGTTTTAATGCCTTTAAACAGGTGGCCGGGTTACAATGCGTAAGAGGGTGGTGGCAATCCCCTCATGCCACGCGAACCAACAGCTCCCTACACTCACTATTACCGTTAACCTCTCCAATTAATATGGGAAGCAGAAACCGAAGAACTCGGGGAAAAACTCCTTTAAGCAGTAGGGAGGGAACTTGCAAACTCAACGTATCCGTAGTGGTTCCAAGTTTTCCCAAGCCGGAATCGAATTAATAATTAATTATGATAATAATATTTGTTTATCAGGTTTTAAACTGATGCGAAACTTGACTTTAGTCGATAGCTTTCTTTAAAGCTGTTTAGAAGTTCTCAACAACCATTACGTCCAATTTATTTAAACCAAAAATAGATCAAATTAAATATCAAACCAAATTTAAAAAATTCCACCCACCAAAAGAACTTATCCTTTATCGATTACTGAAAGATAGGCAGTTTGCAATACAGAAATAGATGTATGAAAATGAAATAAAATCGTTGGCGAGGCATTTGGGGCTCCTCGGGCCAAAAGAGAGAACAAGCTTTGATTAAATACCTGACATATTCCTTTATTCTTTCTTACAATTCCCTTCCCCCCACCTTTTACGTTTCTTTCCTCTCATATTTAATCGCCCCGCGGGGGGGTGCTGTAAAAGCTTTGGCCCGTCCCTATCTGCGTCCTATTTTTTCCGGCTCGCAGCGATGCACGGAAGAAACAGTTTTGCAAGTCGCGCTCCGGACCTGGAGCGATGTCATTTAGATACCAACGCCGCCTCACGACACTCGCCGTCGCGCCGCCGCCGCCGCCGACGACAATAGTTTTAAGGCGCAAAGTCGATATAATTTGTGAAAATTTAGAAATTCGAAAACTTTAAAAAAAAATTCAAAAATTAAAATAATCTTGTGAGGTTTAATTGAGCAAAATTTTAAAAAATTCGATTTTTTTTTAATACGAGATTTTTTTTAAATACGAGAATCAGAAATTTTTATAATTGCCACAAAATGTTAAAAAATACTACACATTTTTTTGAAAAAGCCTCAAAATTTTAAATATCACAAAAGTTTTAAAAATACAAAAAAAACGAAATGAGAGAAAATTTAAAAAAAAATTAAATATACTATTTTTTAGAACATGCCACAAATTAAAAAAAAAATTAAAATTAAATGTCATAGACTGGCAAAAAATATATATATGTACAGTTTCTTGATATGTACGGCCATTTTGTCATTGTTTTCTCGCAAATGACATTTTTCATAAATGGCGTGCCGCCGACGAAAATAGCCGGGTTCGCCGCCTCCGCCATCTGCAATTTGGCGGCGTCAAAAACTAACTCCCCCTCCTTTTAAGCCCCCCTTCCTCGGCACGGATAAAAAATGGAATCGGCGAAATCAAAGACTCAAAGTCCGCTGGAGAGCGTTTTCTGTCAAAACGAAATCATTTGATTACGATCTTTTCCACGAACCTTTGAGGACGTCGATTATGTCACAAAAATACCTGGGAATAATTCCGTTTTTTTTTATTGTTTTCTCGTGGTCGGGATTCGGTTTATCATTTTCGATTTAATATTGCTAAAAATATCCCCTTATTATATATATTATCTATATTCAAAATTATACGATCTAACGCTATGACCGTTAAATATGTTTATTTTTTATGACTTTTATGGACTTATAAATATTTAACGTTTCGCTTTGCAACTTCACGGCATAGCTAACATACATGGGATTAATAACAAACAAAAAAACCAAGAAATTTCAGTACCTTCATTCAATATTCATTTAGGAGTAGATGGTAAAATCTTGAACTTTATCGCTTTTTTAAAAATTTCTTGATTTTTTAAAATATCTCGCGTTTCTTAAAAATTCTGGATTTCTTAAAATATCTCGCTTTTTTAAAATATCTCGCTTTTTTAAAATTTTCCCTTTTTGTAATATTTTTCGCGTTTCTTAATATTTCTTGCTTTTCTTAAATTTTCTCGCGTTTCTTAATATTTCTCGCTTTTCTTAGAATTTCTCGCTTTTCTTAGAATTTCATGCTATTCCTAATATTTCTCGCTTCCCTTACAATTTCACGCTTTTCTTAAAATTTCACGCGTTTCTTAAAATTTCTTGCTTTTCTTAAAATATCTCGCTTTTTTAAATTTCCCCTTTTTTAATATTTTTCGCGTTTCTTAATATTTCTTACTTTTCTTAGAATTTCACGCTTTTCTTAAATTTTCTCGTGTTTCTTAATATTTCTCGCTTTTCTTAGAATTTCACGCTTTTCTTAAATTTTCTCGTGTTTCTTAATATTTCTCGCTTTTCTTAGAATTTCACGCTTTTCTTAAAATTTCACGAGCTCTTAAAAGTTCACGCTATTCCTAATATTTCTCGCTTTTCTTAGAATTTCACGCTTTTCTTAAAATTTCTCGCGTTTGTTAAAATTTCTAGCGTTTGTTAAAATTACTGGCGTTTCTTAAAATTTCTCGCGTTTCTTAAAATTTCTCGCGTTTCTTAAAATTTCTCGCCTTCCTTAAAACTTCTCGTTTTTCCAAAATTTCTCGCTCGTCTAAAATTTCTCGCTAGTCCAAAATTTCTCGTTTGTTGCGAAATTTTCGCTTTCCTAAAACTTTCTCAAAATAATGACTTTCTATAGCTATTACACCGGTAAAATATTGTTAATAATAAGTAAATATTCCTGACGAATTTAATTTCGACATATTTCATCGTAAGTTGCCGTTAGTTTAAAGCCGTGATGCGCACTACTCATCCGCGGTTTGAAGGGAAAAACACGTTCATAGAATACCACCTCCAACATGCAAGGGCTCTCTTTTCCATTTTTACAACCTATACGTATATTTCTGTAGTAAGAAATATATTATTTATTAGTCCTTTAATTATGGCTAAATTTAAGCGCGTTTGGTAAGAAAAATTGAAACGTGTTCCACTTACCAAAATTAATAACGTTCATCGTAGCAAAATTTAAAGGATGTAGGGTAAAAATGTCCAGCTAAACCAACTCGCGGGGAAACCATAAATTATTCCCCGCAAAACTGCAAACGCGTATTTAACTTAGGAAATTACCAAAGAAGGTTAAAACATTATCCCAAAAGTAGACAAGTGCCGTCAGAATGTCCAGACGACAGCTCCGAAAAGAACAAAACGGAACTGCGGTGAGAAATGGGTCGCGCGATGGCACTTCCCTAAGACCACGACGTTGCGACGAAGTTCCAGTTAAAAGAAATTAGGAAACGTTGTCGGGAAAAATAAACACATTTAAAACGTACAAATAGTCCACAACAGCTTCATTTAAAAGCCAAACTCGTAAAAGTGCAAAATGAAACATTAGCCTATATACAGGGTGGAAGCTTCAGCCGTGGTCCAGCCTTGGTACTTCTCCTAGTACACCAGAGTGCTGCGGGTCGAACACTTCTACAGGCGTTGGTAGGCCAAAAATAGACCAATGGGAGAATTGGATGCCTCAGGCGTGGTCCAGCCTCGGTACTTTTTCTAATCTAAAAATAGACCAATGGAAGAATTAGAAGCGCATCTTCCAAATGCTTTTTCGGGCGATTGGATAAAGATGCGCTTCTAATTATGCCATTGGTCTATTTTTGGAATAACAGCGCCTGTAGAAGTGTTCGACCCGCAGCACTCTGATGTACTAGGCGAAGTACCCTGGCTGGACCACGACTGAAGCTTACACCCTGTATATGTATATTCGGGCAAACTTGAAAGGCTGTCTTCGGATATATGACAAGGAGAGATTCAAACCTAGTATACGCAGTCATCTTAAAGCGAGCCAAATTAGAAGATCTAATCATATTAAAACAATATATTTTCTTAATTAGAGCTTCGTAAGTCGAGATACGTACGAGCTGTCGCCGAGACAGTATCCGAATGAACGTACGAGCTTCTAAATCTCCGAGTACCAACGTTGTTTTACTCATTTGGTAAACTTCAAAAGAGATATAGTCTCGACGACAAACTAGTGACAGTCGCGCCCTGTCGGAACGAAACCAAGTAGTAAATTCATTCTCAGCTATATCATTTTCCTCTAACGCCCCCGTAATCATATAGAAGCTCAACAAATTTTCAATTTTCATCCCCAAAGGAGACTCTGGGGGAACTGGGACTGAGGACTCGGTTTTGGTGACGTATATAGTCCGTGAGCCTTGAGACAATTTGAGTACTAACTCCAGGGACTGGGAAAAATTGTTATTCCTAGTTAGGAGGCTATACAGGGTGTTTCAAATGGTTATGGAAATTTTTTCCCATTTTCCTACGATGAGTTAAAAGAGCGCCAGAGAGCTTCAAAGTGTGGCCTACTAGCCCCTGGAAGTAGGCCGCAACAAGCACAAAACCAAGCAGCTGGGACTTTAAATACTGTTTAAGCATAGACTAAGAAAGGTTTCACAAGGACATTTCGCGCACGAAATTAAAACCATGTAAAGTCTCAGCACGGGAGGGCGCCACGTATATCAAAATGCTGGTGCGAACAAAAGACTAGTTAAAGTTTACCAAAACACGTGACAGCATTATTCTTATTAGCACGTGTTTTAGAAATCAGATGTGATACACGTGAAGTACTATATGGGTTTGAAAACGTATATATTTAATTAAAAATGAATTTGAATACAAATATGGATGACTTGGATACTAATATGCATGATTTGGAAAGTCTCTTCAATCATGGTATGTATTAAGTTATTAAATTAGCTTTCCAGTACTAATAATAACTAATTAAATAACGAACCAGGGGGCCTATTCTGTAAATATTCGATATCCAATTTTCGATCGAAAACTAAATTTTGAACTTCTAGATCTCGACGAATGGTATTCGGTAAAGATTTCGAATAAGCATAAATCAATGCAAATTGTCGAAGTCGATCTCGACATGGTATAGGGTATCGAGATCGAATTACCATTCGATTTTTTACAGAATCGCCCCCCAGAACGCACCCCTTGTTTTTCGGAATTTTCAACGTTTAAAAAAGAACTAAAAATAATAAAGGTCATACAATAAAATTCCAAAATGTGAGAAAAACTTAATTTACCTTTTCAGTTTATTGTTCAGGAATAAATTTCCTAAAATTATTAAATAATTCTAGAAAATATAACCATTTCCAAAATGAAACTATGAAGAAGAGCAATGCAGACGAAATTCTGTTGAAATTCAAATGAAACTAATATGCACGTGATCACCACTTTCTTTAAAATCCGCTAGGCGCGCGGCCGTTCGCACCATTAACGAAGTCGGGGGTCTCGCGCCGCCGGTTATAGAGGAAAAAGCTAAGGGAGGTCACACGCGAAATGTCCTTGTGAAACCTTTCTTAGTCTATGGTTTTACGCTGGTTACCTCGATTTGTCCTTTTTTACCTATCGCACGAGCCCAAACGTTAGTGTTCACATTTCCCTGCTGCTTGGTTTTGCTCTTGTTACAGCCTATTCCAGAGACTAGTAGACCACACTTTGAAGCTCTCTGACGCTCTTTTAACTCATCGTAGGAAAATGGGAAAAAATCAGGCAAACTTCTCAACTCACCCTTTACAACTTCTTCAAATTTTTGCATCACCTTTGGAAACACCCTGTATGTACATCTTTTTTCATTGTAGGTAAACCTTCATTTATCCCAAAAAAGTATAATTTTTACATTTTACATCATTAAGAGAAGTAACAGGCTTGGTAAATTTTGAGCCGTTTGGTGGTGTATACTTTCAGGATTTAGTTGTAAATACGTGTCTAACGGAATCTTTGACGAGCCTAAGAGAATATTTATCTCTTAGAGATATGTAATAAACTTCTGGTAGTATATATTCCTAAATCGATCGATATTTGAAGGGAAATATTTACTCTGTACCTCATATTTCGTTATTTAATTGTTATACTTTGGTTTATTAAAAAAAAACAATTTCAATAAAAATAAAAATTACGGTTTATTTTACAACCGAGATTAAGGTATTTTTTTGGCGTAACTAGGTGTAAATTAAATGTCCCACTAACTAAACTACCATTATACAAAAACAGTTCTTGGAACTGAAAAAGCTGCGTTTATTCTTTTAAATATTACGGCTAAGAAGGGACAGATATTAACAATTTATATTATATGAATATTAATTTAAAACGAGTTTTTCAATTATTTCTATCAGCTAGCCTGATAAATAAATTTTCACAAAAATACTAATAGAAAGAATTGAAAAACTCGTATTAAATTAATATTCATATAATGTAAATTGTTAATATCTGCCCCTTCTTAGCCGTAATATTTAAAAGAATAAACGCTATTTTTCAGTTCAAAGAACTGTTTTTGTATAATATAGGTCCCTTTTTCATTGTGCTAAAATTTTTATATTAATGTCGACTATTTGTTTAAGTAATTGATTAATTTGAAGTTACGTAATGAAATAACCATAATTCAACTTTGTTTTTATTAATCTCAGATTTGGATTAACATTGATATTTAGTATAGTCTAAGTATAAAAGTATACCAAGCAATTTACGCAGTTTGCGGTAGTCGTTTTCAAAATATTTAAAATAATATATTTACTATAGTCTAACTACCAATATAAGCTCAATCAAGAGTCCTACTTTACCGACTCCTTGTCATTTCTAAAAAATAAGCGCTATGTAGAGTAGAATTTACGGAAATCACGGTATCACAAAAAAAAGTTCCATCTCGACTCCTATTTTATTTATTTGCAATTTTACTGAAGCCATTTTAATTATTTAATAATTGTACCAAGGCTTAACATACCAAAGTAATTTTTGGAAAATAAATATAATTATAAATACCTTGAATATAATAAAATAATAATAAAAGAGACGGGATACTACATGACCTTGAACGTTGCACTACCAGATTTGAAAAACTAAAGAATCGCTTATGGCAACTCTGCGACTGGCGTGCTAAAAGCGAAAGGGCCAATCATCGCCCTTTTTCCCTCTTAGACAAATATTCCACCCCCGCGTGTTCCCCTTTTTACCGTCCCGAAAAGCTCGGTCTAGACTCTCGAGCCGGTTGTTTTTAAAACGAAGATATTATTAACTGAATTTGTATTCGATAATTTACTAACTAAAATTAACTAGAATTGACTTGAAATATAGCAAAGTCTGAGGATTGAAATCTCAGAAATCGAATGGTGTTTTCCGATTTCACCTACGATAAGTAGTTTTTTCTCTAGATCGTACTGTATACAAAAGTGTCGAAATGCGATCTTTTTGCAAATTTGAAATGTAAAATCGGATCTTAGCGATCGAATATAGCAAAATGCTACACGAGAGGGTACGGGTAAAAATCCAAACGGGGATGGAGTGGAAGGCAGGAGTCGAAGGTAAGTATAATCAGTAAACCTATCTGTTTACTTTAACTAGGGCGTCACAAAACCCCAACGGGTATTTTTGACAAAAACCTGAGCGGAACGAGCTAGCGACAATATAAATAATTCAAATATTGAACACACATTTAAAGAAATTAAGGTAATAACTTTTATTTTTATGACATACATATCATAGTAGTTTCAGCTTCTCCAGTTCTTTTTTTTTGAAAGCTAGCCCGGTCTTACTATTGACTTTCAAAAGTCGTTCTACGTTAAATCCGGGATCGAAAATTATGCCGTCCAATGTTTTTACGCGCGAAACGGCAACGTATGCCATGCCGAGAGCGAATTCGTTGGGTCCGAGATCAACAACTGCTTGCTCAAGTGTTAAGCCCTGGGAACGATGAATGCTGACTGGTGGGATCGGTATCAGATTGTTGTATAACGACGGACCTGAGTATGTTGGAAAATTAACAAGCACACAAAGTGGCAACTCGTTTAAATACTCGCGAGTAAAGGTGGAAATATAGATAATGTCAATGACTTTGCCTATAGTACCATTGCCAGTTTCCCTATCTCTCAATTAAAAAAACCCTCGAAGGGATTCCCCTCATCAATTACTGTTTTCGAGATATTGCGAAATTTCTGCGAATTATCAGAGCTACCATCCCCCTCCACTTCTCTACAAAACGTTCCCGTACAACTCGCTCCTATCCCCGCCGAGCGCCCCCCCCCCCACCCTCTCGCTCTCTCTCTCTCTCTCTCTCTCGCAACCCGTGGCTCATACCATTCCTCTTTCTCTTCCGCCCCCCCTCCTTTGAAACTTACTAACGGGCGACCGTTCCTATCCCCGTCTAGCACCCCCATACCCTCTCGCTTTCTCTCTCTCTCGCAACCCGTGGCTCATACCATGCCTCTTTATCTTGCGCCCCCCCCCCCCCTCCTTGAAACTTACTAACGGACGGACGGACGGACGGACGGACAGACGGACAAAACTTTCCCATTGAACTCGCTGCTAAGAGAGCTACGCTCGCTCCGCTCAATAATATAGTGTTGCCCATCGTTTTTGGTTGAAAATAGCGCACGTTTTACCACGAAGCAAAGTCTATAATTTTAATTTCTCATTAAATGTAAGACGTTATTCAAAGTTTTCAAAATAAATTCCATTAAATTCCAATAAGTTACATTAAATTCCAATAAGTTACATTAAATTCCATTAAACTCCAATAAGTTGCATTAAATTCTAATAAGTTACATTAATTCCATTAAACTCCAATAAATTCCAATAAACTCCATTAAATTCCAATAAATTTAATTAAATTTCAATAAATTCTATTAAATTTCAATAAATTCCATTAAATTCCATTAAATTCCAATAAATTCCTTCAAATTCCAATAAATTCCTTTAAATTCCAATAAATTACCTTAAATTTCCATAAATTCCATTAAATTCCATTAAAATCCAATTTAATGTAATTTAATGAAATTTAATGGAATTTAATGGAATATATTGGAATTATATGAATTTATTTTAATTTAGTGCAATTGCATTGAATTAAAATAAATTCCTATAATTCCAATATATTCCATTAAATTCCATTAAATTCCATAAAATTCCATAAAATTCCATAAAATTCCATTCGTGGAATAAATATTTCCAAACCTTAAGTAGCGCCATTTTAGTCATGTCTCCTGATATTACTTAAGAACGATTGCAGAAAGTAGGTTCTACCTTTTAAAACAATTTTAACTGAAGCGGTCTTTCATTTTTTTACTGCCTCCATTTTACGTCATAAAAAAATCCGCGTCTCTATAGAGGAAAAAAAACCAGCTCAGTTAATAAACTCACGCAACAGACGGAGAAGACACGAACAGAATGCGGTGCGGGATTACGTACATTAAGCAATCGTCTTATGCCGTGCTGTGCCCCCAAGCGCGTCCAATCTAAGCACTCGCGCTTACGGATAATGGCGGACGTAAAAATCCCAAAAAGACAATAGCGACTCGGCTCGGTTCCTGACAAGACGAAAAGTTATTGGACTAGGACAACGATGACAGGTCGTCATCTGGGAATACTGTTTATAACTGGGCTCGGTCTGTGGTTGGAAAAGCGGGCAAGGTTAGATCATATCTCGTCTTTTTTAATAACATTCGCGTGATATAGGAAGACTTGCACCGAACCTTTAATGAAAAAAGCTCGTCTTGTACCCTAAATTTGAAAGCCTAACCTGAATATTTTATACGAGTTTGTTCGGGTTACGTCGAAGGTAGTTTATTAGGGGTCTGTCGTCCTCCGCGACCTTTACTGTATTACGAATTGAAACTTTTCTTTACCTAGAACGTGATATAAAAAGAGGGGGGACCCGGGCCACAGTGAAATAATAATTTCGGGCCCCGAGAGAGCCGTTATCGCTACAGATAACTACGTATTTCCTCGCGTGATATTCCGTACTATCACTAGTCGCCATTTTGCTCTGTAGGTCAGATTACGTAATCTATAATAGACCTAGTGTCCAAGGTTGCCAGTGGTAGCTTCCGAGGCTCATTTATTAATGTATAAAGGACTTGGTTAAAGGTCAGAGAAGATCATTAAAACTTGTTGAAGTTAAAGTTAAAATGAGTGTAGGGAGGGCGTAATTAAGGGGATGGGGGTTTTGTGGGTTCAACCCCCCCCCCCCCGAAATGCTGATGACCGGGGAGGGGGGGTGCCTAATAAAAATCAGTGAAACTTCCGTCAGCACCCCCCCCCCCCCCTTGAAATTTGCCACAAAACCCCCCCTGAAATAAAATCCTGGATACGCCCTTGGTTGGCTAGCGTAGCAAATGCCCCCCAAGTTATACTATGTCGGCCACAGAGAAGCTTGCCAGACGGGTCCGTATCTGGGGCCCAGGCCCGTCTTAAGACCTTTTGGGGCCCTGGGCGAAATTATTTTTTACGGCCTTTGCGATCCCCAACGGTCAGCTTTTGTATGTCCGTGGTCTAAATTCAACTAATAATAATAATCAAACCGAAACTTTCCAAAGTATAAGATAAGACTACTGAAAATAAGATTTTTACTGACAGTGACTCGCTGTTAGGTTTTAGAAATTGTAGGTACCGTATGATACGCGATGTGACGATGAGTCAAATTACTTTAGACGTAACTAAAAGATATATAATATTAAATGAGCATGAATAATATTTACTAGCTAAACCCTTATAACTAGCCGGGACCCCAAAACTGGCTGGGGGCCCTGGGCTGTAGCCCATTTGGCCCATGGCTTAAGACGGCCCTGCTAGGGCCCCAGTCTGCACGGGCCTCGTTAATTTGTACCGGCTTCTCCTCTCTCTTTTCGGGCCTGTAGGAAGAGCTAGAGTAGCGGAGATTGATTGTAAAGGACGTGAGCGTAATATTATAGGATATTCCTTTAGACTCTTTGCAGATATGGAATTATAGACAATTAAATTTAAGCCTTACATTTAGGTACTTTTATCTTACCTATAGATCTATGGGGCTTGATTTAAACTCGCTTATAACCCACACTAAATACTTACTTGTTCTAAACTTGTATAGAGTCACGGTCAGAGTTCCGAAAACATTTTTCCCTCTTGATTATAATAGAGAAACCCTCCAACCGCCAAATAATATAGCTTCTTTTGTTCAAACGTTACCGTAAGGATTCCTCGCGACTAGACGAGGTCTTTGCACTCTTACCATATTATTAGTAATAATAATACACATTAATAAAGTGCAAAGAAAAAATGATATTCACATATATATAAATTTAGAACAAACGTTTAATTCTTTATTATTATTATTATTATTATTATTAAAAGAATTATCTTGCAATTTAAGAGCTATGGAAACACCAAATAAGTTATCTAGCTTGTAAATAGTTTAACCATGGAGGGAAATTATATATACACTAGGAACATCGAATGTTTCATTGCCACCGTGCTGGGAATGCCGCTGGAAAACGGGCGGAACTTTAGCTACGTCGAATGTAAGATGTGTAATTTAATTGGCTGCCGTCGTCGCTAAGAAGCATCCACTCCCGGATAAAAATGACAGACGTTCACTCAGAAAATAAACTTCCCTGAAAATAAGAAACACTGATTTCTGTTTTCTTTTCCCTTGAAACTCTTATTCGAAGCTAAATTTCATGTCAAGTTTACAATGGCACGAGTCAAAATCTTTACTTTAAACCATACTCGGTTTTATGGTAATAATTCACCACCTTCAAACAAAGTTGTCAATATCGTATAAAACGATCTGACGATATTTATTTAAAATAGTGCGAATACATAACTAAGTAGCAACTAAACTTAAACACGGGCCTAATATTATCATTAAAGTTGCCATAATCCATTTACTTCAGTGTACTTATCACGGATTTATCAATCATTTTAATCAAATATATAATTTAGAAATTTGATAAATATTACATTTTAAATTATAATCCTACATTATTCGATCTATTTAATTCAAAGTTCCGTAAGAAACATTAGGTAGAAATTCTATGATATTGTTTAGAATTCTATAGGCTCCAAGTGGGGCTCTATAGAATTGTCTTTTTGTAGAATTCTGTGTATATTGTCCACAGAGATAACTTATAGTTTTTTTTATAAATTCCCAGTGTTTTTTCTACAATGTCCTTTTGTAGACTTTAATTAATCCAATCAAGCTTTTCAAGTGGTTAAACCCTCGGTTAAACCTGAATTAATTCTTAATAATTTAGTAGCACCAAAAGTAGCATAAGACTACTTTTGGTAGCACGAATGTAAATTTTATAGGTGTGTTTATGATAGGCTTAGCCTAAATAATCATAAAAATGTAAATTTCATATTTTATTTTTAATATTATTATAATTATAATTATATAGCTTCCGTTACTTTGTTTAAAACTGATTTACCTCATTTTTTGGCAAAATTAATAAAAAAAATCCCTTTAACATCTACAGAAAAAAAATTTACAAAAATCCATTACAATTTCTACCCTCAGATTACCTCCCTAGAAACTTTGTAGAAAAACGGTACACTTTCTGCAACCATTACAAGGGCTATACTTATCTTTTTCCTAAGTATAGGTATAAATTGTAATATAAATTTTGTTAGAATACTATCAACAATTTTAATCTGTTGCTTTATGATATGTAAAAACAAAAAAAAACATTTTTTAAACTTTAAAATTGCTTTTTTTCTAACTTTTGTTTCAACAAAATGGTCAATTATATTGTCATATTTTATGGAATTGTTGAACAATTTATTTTTTGATTTGTGTCTGACGGACGGACAATATCTGTTGGGAAATTAGGCGTATTAGCATCTCTTTCGTATTTAACACATTCACGAAATGGCTTCTGACGTATTGATTAACACGGGACCCATGAATAAATTTATTTAAAAAATGTTAGGTATTGGACATTTGTTTAGATTAAAGAAGCGTAGTATATTTATAGTTCTAAATAACTTGACACGTATTATCCTTAGTAAATTCAATGAAGTTGGGTAGTTGGCCAAAGTGTATCCAACTTTCACTACATCAAATTATAGTTTTGACCGATTTGTGCAGGGTTCGAAATAAAAAACCCGCGGGTTTTTTTGGGTATGACCATCTAAAAAAAATTTGTTTTTTAAAAAATTTGGGTTGTTTTTTTTATAAATAAAACATGTTTATTTTTATTTTGAAATACATCGATTTTTGTAATGTTAACTTGTTGGCCTAAATTTTAATAAAACCCAATAAAACAAGATGGGTCTGGATTTTTCTTAAAAAACCCGGGTTTTTTAAAACCCTGGATTTGTGCCAGAAAGAAATCGTTAAAATGGTGTGAAAATCCCTTAAGCGGACGAGGTAAATCATTGGAAAACAGCAGGAATCCATACCTCTACTCGGAATGCTTATCGCGGCAGATTTCCGTCTCGATGTGGCTGACTGTTTTTTTTATTAAAGTCACTATGTTAACTTAACAAACAACTACGTGAGAGGGGAGCGCGAGCAGAGGGGATTTTGTATCTCGTAGGCGGGGCCAAAGCCGTCAGAGTGATCTTACCATACGCGATACGGCAGGATAAGCATTCCAAGTATAATAATAATAATAATAAGGCTTTATTTGGATAACCAGTTCAGTCAAAGACTGATTTCCAACTGGGTCCTTAAATATCTTAAATATGATTTACAGATAAAATGTACAATTTGAAGCGTGACAGTACAAGTTTAAAGTACAAGACAAAATAAATAATTAAAGAATAAATGACACAGAAGAGCGTGACAGTTAATGGTTTGAGTTGTACGGTAGATACAAATGCTAGGAGTTCGCGTTTGAACTGTGATAGAGTTAATTTTTGATGGAACAAGGGTGACGGAAGAGAATTCCATAGACTAGTACCCCTGAATCGCGGGCTTTGTTTGCGGATCGTAGCCGAAATATTTTCAAGGTAAAAAGTAGAGGTATGGATTCCTGAAAACAGTTAATGAGGCTTTGGATATGTGGCTCTTATAAAAGAAATGAGACGAATGGTGAGAGAAGAAAGGAAGTGAAATCGTGGCCAGATATCGAAACTCGAGTCATCGCGGGCCACCGAAGCAGCCATCAGCGCTGAACGGAGGAAAAGGGCCATTGCTCCGCTCAAAAGAGCCTCATAAATTCATATCCGAGCTCCCTCCCTCGACTAAGCGTTGCGCGCCTAACCACCACTCTCAATCATTGTCAATAAATCGATAGGCCCGTTTTATCGTACGCCGATAAAGAGCGCGCCGTGAGATATCCTTACAGGTCATCGCGCGCTTGTAATCTTAGCGGAGAAGGGGGTGAAGTCCGCTCTCGGACCAACGAGTAACGGGTATCCGATGAAAGTAGGCCCTTATCCTACTGTCGGCGCGAAAGGTATCGAAGAGGGGAGAGAGGCAGCCCCGGGGGGTTTCGCCGCTTGTATCCCCCGCCGTATTCGTCAACCTTCGCCCAACGGAAGAGACGCCAAAATGACAAGTGACAGTGGACACACGAAACTTGGACTAACTCAGTCCCCCCCCCCCCCTCCTTTTCTTATTCCGCTTTCGTAACAAGCGATTGACCGAACCGACTGCCCAATCCACCAGGGATGCCATGCAAAGTACTCCTTCTTAACTGACTAACACTATAGAGCAGATAGGGACCCAACTCTGACTGTTAGGGTTTATTCATGGGGAAGGTTGGACAGGGTTGCCATAAGCAGAAACGCATTACCGCCCAAATTGATTCGTGAAATAGCCAAATTTCATGGTCAAGAAATTGATCAATTGAGAAACTATATTTATTTTTAATTAAATCTTTACGATTTGTTTTATTGGGAAATATCACTTTAGTAATTAGCAGTGGCGTCGCCAGGATTTCAAAATTGGTGGCGCTTAAGCCCTGGTCAGTAGCGTACCATTTAGGTAGATGGGGAGGTGGAAACCCCCACAAAATGTTTTGGAAATAGAAAAATCGAGGCCGACTTTACAAAATGAAGTTTTTGGTGGTCTTCTTTTTTGGAAGCATTTTTTCCAAAAATAAATAATCTTTATGGCCAAGTGAATCAGAAAAGTCAATAGAGTTGGTCTAATCAAGGCTTCTTCCCTTAAAGGTGGGCCTTTTTGGACATTTTAGGTGGCGCTTCGGAAATGTTTTGGGTGGCTCAAGCGCTCCGTAAAACACCCTAGCGATGTCACTGATAATTAGTTGTACATGCTCATAGGAAACAGGAAATCACCGAATGTTTTTTAAAAATCAGTAATCAGGTGTAAAAACATTTTACGAGTGACTAACCCACGATATTACTAATCATAAAGTCGTCGAAAAGTTTAATTTCGAATCTGTAATGCTTAAGACTACTTGTAAGAAACAGAATGCTAATACATTTTTGTATGAGTTGAAGGGAATATACAGGGTGGAAGCCTCAGCCGTGGTCCAGCCTCGTTACTTCGCCTAGTACACCAGAGTGCTGCGGGTCGAACACTTCTACAGGCGCTGGTATTCCACAAATAGACCAATGGCATAATTAGAAGCGCATCTTTATCCAATCACCCGGAAAAGCATTTGGAGGATGCGTTTCTAATCCTCCCATTGGTCTTTTTTTAGACTAGGAAAAGTACCGAGGCTGGACCACGACTGAGGCATCGCATTCTCCCATTGGTCTATTTTTGGCCTACCAGCGCCTGTAGAAGTGTTCGACCCGCAGCACTCTGGTGTACTAGGAGAAGTACCGAGGCTGGACCACGGCTGAAGCTTCCAACCTGTATAACTCAAAAGGTTCCAATATTGTCCGCTCCCTCCTACGGCCTTTGACATTTTCGGCGCTGCTTAGAGGTTTACCGCGGAAATAATCCATAAAATGGTTCGAAGAATACGTTGAAGGTGACATTTCTGTTAACTCATCTTGTTCTACTATTTGAAAAAGCCGCCCAATTTGGGCGAGGTAGGGTAAATACGGCAACTCTAAGGAAGAATAACGACGAAACGTCGGAATGTAAAAGGACCATTGGTTTGGCGTGGCGTGGGCTCGAAAGCGGACGGGTCAACCGGGAAGGAGATAATAACGATTTGAAGACTGTGCAGAGAGCGCGCGGGGATTTGGGCCAAATAATCAAAAATCCACAAGAGTCAAAGCGTGTCCGCCCAGCGAACTCCCTGGACGAGGGAGGCGTGTTTGGCGTCGTATACAAACATTCCATTCTAGGGAACCTAGGCTGGACGCGCCACTGGCACGAAATCGCCTAATGGGCTAATCACTGATTCCGCGGGTCGTCTTCCGTATACAATCCCCGCTTTTCGGCCGTATTTAGAAATCGGAGATTTTGACTTTAAAACGGTTTATATAACATTGAATAATTGATTCCTCGTAGAGTTCGCGTGGAGAAGAATTAAAGTTACACGCTATCTTCGGTCGGCTACGCCATCTCTTGGGAAAATGTTCTTAAAGGGGTTTGTGACCGCTGCCTTTGTAAAACGTTACACTTTTATGTAAAAGTGAATCTTCGGCAATTTCTAGATTTGGCAAAGCGGAATGCGATGGAATTGTTTGAAATTAAATTTTCCGATTTTCCCGGAAATTAGGTTAAAATTGATCGACAAGATTGGATTTTTGATGGCGATAAATTGCCGAATGCGCTCGCTTCTAAGATAGAAAGTTGAAAACTATTAGATTGAAATATCTCTCGACAGTTACGCGATTGAAATCGTTATTACGAGAAACGTTATTGAATTTATCCAAATATGATCTACTAAAATGAATATTTCATACAGAGTTCATTGTCTTAGGCAAAAATACCGTAAATTGAGTGACAGTAACTTAGATGAGTTAATACTCCATTTGGAGTTCTGTCCAACTGTTCGTGTAATGTTAATGTACACCTTGACGTTGGGCTATATGGCCCGAAGAATATGTAAATCATTTCGGACGGTATCTTGACCATCGTCTAAATCATGACTAAATTTCAAGTACCGCGTAACACTTAAAGAAATTAAATTGGTAAAATGTTATTATTAAATATTATTAATGGTTAATTAAATTTTCAGTGCTTCCGCAAGAAGGTCCAGTGATACATGGAGTCCAAAAACGATATCAAATCGGGGACGAGGTCAACGTCACTTGCACCTCGGGTCCTTCCAAGCCACCCGCCTACCTCAAATGGTACATCAACGATGATGAGGTATTTACTCGGGGATATCATAAGAATCGTTCGAATTAAATCTAATCTTAGATCAACAAATAAATGACGGCCCAGTTAATGTCAAATTACAATGCCCTCTCACGTGAAACGTGTGGCTAAAGGTAGCAGCAGTTCCCAATTTCCATTGGTCAAAACTTCTCTAACAACCCATGAAATAAATATGACCACAATATTTATAATACAGAACTTAAATTAGCTTAACCTTAATATGACCTTTACCGTAACCTCACCTTAGCCTAACCTAAACCTAACTTTAACATAAATTAATCAAAACAGACATCAATTCGAGTGGTTCATAGACACCGGAAAAGGAACACGACGATGTAATTCGCAACCAATTAAATTGGTAACCACTGTTAAGTTTAGTAGGTTTTGGTGGGGAAGGTTTGATATATACCTACTCTTACACAAGTAACATTGCATTAAGTGTTGTTGATTTGAGATCTAATCAATAAATCTTTTATTGTGAATAATTGAAAGGCTACGGACATGATGGAAACGGAATACCCAACGGTCAGGCATTTTGACGGACTACAGCTATCGGAAGTGCGGCTGAGTTTCGTGGTGGACGAAGGTCATTTCTGGAGAGGGGTCATGAAATTGCGCTGCACCGCGTCCATCTCTCAAATTTACTCTAGATCAAGCGAAGAACTCATCGTCGGTGATCGAAGCTCCGGGGTTCTGCCCCACGTTAGTAAGTAGAAACCACAAACTAACCAATGCGTCACAATATTTATTGAGGCGCCATCTGCGGCTGTTTCTCGAAAGGAGATACTATTAATTTTTTTAAATATTTATGACCAAAATTAGTGATTCCATTAGTGATTCCATAAAGATAATTTTAGCACAAGGTGTTTCTCTTTTCTGATAATAGATGGCGCTTGCAGAAAATTGGCAATATATATTTTTATTAGAACGTAGTAAAGATGAAATATTTAAGGTTTACACAGCATTCTCTTCGTTTGATTATGTTGAAATTTTTCGCGCTGCTGCAACGATAGGGGGCGACACTTCACGGGATTTTTTCGGTGTAATACGGAAAAGCATTCAAGGAGTTTCTTTGGAGCCGCCACTTGCTTAAATAGAGAGTGTCCGACGTTATCAACGTCAGAGACAGTTTTCAAATCTTGGTTAGTCATTCATGTTTAGGCATTTTCGTGGCTTTCTGAAACTGTCTAAAGAATTTCCACCCAGACCAAAAAATGGAACCTGTAGCTTCTTCTAGCGTACATTATGGTCCCGAAAGTAGTGTCGTGTTGACTTATTTCCGAAAGTTTCCACCTTGGACAAATAAATTAAAGGATCCGAATCCAAGCGAAAGCCCCCTTTCTTAAATGTCACCGTTGGGCTAAAACGTCGGTATCTTATAACGCGCACGTGTTATAAATCTGGGTGGAAATCTTTCCAATATCGGACACCGTGACCGATTGCTTATGCTGTAAAAGAACCAATTGCGAAATATAGACTCGGGTCCAGTTGATTATAGCAGCCTGTTCTAAGTCAAAGCCGCAGCTAAAATCAACGCGATAGCAGCCTGTTCTAAGTCAAAGTCGCAGCTGAAGTCAACGCGATAGCAGCCTGTTCTAAGTCAAAGTCGCAGCTGAATTCAACGCGATAGCAGCCTGTTCTAAGTCAAAGTCGCAGCTGAAGTCAACGCGATAGCAGCCTGTTCTAAGTCAAAGCCGCAGCTGAAGTCAACGCGATAGCAGCCTGTTCTAAGTCAAAGCCGCAGCTGAAGTCAACGCGATAGCAGCCTGTTCTAAGTCAAAGCCGCAGCTAAAATCAACGCGATAGCTGCCTGTTCTAAGTCAAAGTCGCAGCTGAAGTCAACGCGATAGCAGCCTGTTCTAAGTCAATGCCTAAGCTGAGGTCCACGCGATAGCAGCCTGTTCTAAGTCAAAGTCGTAGCTGAAGTCAACGCGATAGCAGCCTGTTCTAAGTCAAAGTCGCAGCTGAAGTCAACGCGATAGCAGCCTGTTCTAAGTCAAAGTCGCAGCTGAAGTCAACGCGATAGCAGCCTGTTCTAAGTCAAAGTCGCAGCTGAAGTCAACGCGATAGCAGCCTGTTCTAATTCAAAGTCGCAGCTGAAGTCAACGTGATAGCAGCCTGTTCTAAGTCAAAGTCGCAGCTGAAGTCAACGCGATAGCAGCCTGTTCTAATTCAAAGTCGCAGCTGAAGTCAACGTGATAGCAGCCTGTTCTAAGTCAAAGTCGCAGCTGAAGTCAACGCGATAGCAGCCTGTTCTAATTCAAAGTCGCAGCTGAAGTCAACGTGATAGCAGCCTGTTCTAAGTCAAAGCCGCAGCTGAAGTGAACGCGATAGCAGCCTGTTCTAAGTCAAAGCCGCAGCTGAAGTGAACGCGATAGCAGCCTGTTCTAAGTCAAAGCCTAAGCTGAGGTCCACGCGATAGCAGCCTGTTCTAAGTCAAAGTCGTAGCTGAAGTCAACGCGATAGCAGCCTGTTCTAAGTCAAAGTCGCAGCTGAAGTGAACGCGATAGCAGCCTGTTCTAAGTCAAAGCCTAAGCTGAAGTCAACGTGATAGCAGCCTGTTCTAAGTCAAAGCCGCAGCTGAAGTGAACGCGATAGCAGCCTGTTCTAAGTCAAAGCCGCAGCTGAAGTGAACGCGATAGCAGCCTGTTCTAAGTCAATGCCTAAGCTGAGGTCCACGCGATAGCAGCCTGTTCTAAGTCAAAGTCGTAGCTGAAGTCAACGCGATAGCAGCCTGTTCTAAGTCAAAGTCGCAGCTGAAGTCAACGCGATAGCAGCCTGTTCTAAGTCAAAGTCGCAGCTGAAGTCAACGCGATAGCAGCCTGTTCTAAGTCAAAGTCGCAGCTGAAGTCAACGCGATAGCAGCCTGTTCTAATTCAAAGTCGCAGCTGAAGTCAACGTGATAGCAGCCTGTTCTAAGTCAAAGTCGCAGCTGAAGTCAACGCGATAGCAGCCTGTTCTAATTCAAAGTCGCAGCTGAAGTCAACGTGATAGCAGCCTGTTCTAAGTCAAAGTCGCAGCTGAAGTCAACGCGATAGCAGCCTGTTCTAATTCAAAGTCGCAGCTGAAGTCAACGTGATAGCAGCCTGTTCTAAGTCAAAGCCGCAGCTGAAGTGAACGCGATAGCAGCCTGTTCTAAGTCAAAGCCTAAGCTGAGGTCCACGCGAAAGCAGCCTGGGGTGTATTTTCCACGTTCAAAGTCAAAGCCGAAGCTGAAATCAGGGACTAAACGATAACTTACGTACGCGAGGTCGAAAAGATAAAATAAAATTGTATATACTGAACTTACCAAATCATTAAGCGCGAGGTGGCGCTAAAGGCAAAGCGAGGGTGGTACCGTTCGTCTCGCCATTTTGATTCCTATACGCGTGATACAAGAACGAGCGCGAGTGTTATAGAAAGGTTACGGCGTACGGTAATACGCTCTTCGGTATCATTAACGGGTCTATCTCCTCGGAAAGCGGGTGCCGGTGCGCGGAACGGGACCCCTTCCAGCCGATCCAGGCCTAATAGGTCAAAATGGTGACATTCCTAGCCGTCAAACCAATGATTTATTGCCGAAGATTGGAGCGAAAAATGTGCCGGCAATTTCGAGGGACAATCGCTTTTCTCGCGCGGGGAGATAGTTCCGGCCAACTTCACACTCGTTTCGCCCTCTGGGGACGACAGAGGGAGCCACAAATCGAAGAAGCAAAAATAGTAATATAAATCGAGAAGATAGTTCTTGCAGGTAAAAAAAATACATCGCGACAAAGAAAGATTATGGCTCGGTTCGGGAAAACGTTCCGCGTGAAAAAATGGCTCAAATATAAAGATTATTTTTTTTTCCCGTCGCTCACTAAAATTTGGTGGGGGAGACTTTTGAAATACTTATCGCGACGTAGACTTTGTAGACGAATGTTCGATGGCCATTTTTTACTTCACTGTGTCGGACGGAAGTAAAACGAACGGGGAAGTATTCGATATAGCTCTATAAAGACCTATTTCCTCGCTTTTGCTTATTTATTATAATTTTATTTTGACGCAGAGTTCCAATTGGGGATGTGTACGTATTAGTTTTACGTAAAGTGTAGACCGCCGCCGCCGCCGCCGCCGCCGTATAGTACTTAACTCGTTAGGAATAAAATTGAAAATTATACATTAATCGATAGGAAAGTACAGGGATATTCCAAAATTTGGGAGCCCAGCAAATTTATTTACATTTCTTAAAACAAGCTCGATTTCATTTAAAATTGAAAATATTTTTGTTTAAGAATTTATAATTTTGACGTACGTCTATAGTTGCATTTTCCATTTTAATATTCAAATAACGGCTTATCTACCATTTCACTACTGGTGGCATAGAAGTAGTTAAATTATTTTAATATCATTAACCCTAGTCATTTTCACGAAAACCAGTTGCGGGTATAAATCCTTTAATTTCGCTTTTGCTGCAATCATTTCCAGTCGATATTTATCAAGCGGATATTTTCTGCTTCCGCTTTGAAAATCCTCGAAATTTTAAATTTCCCAAATTTGAAATTTTCCAAATTTGAAATTTTCCAAATTTGAAATTTTCCAAATTTGAAATTTTCCAAATTTGAAATTTTCCAAATTTGAAATTTTCCAAATTTGAAATTTTCCAAATTTGAAATTTTCCAAATTTGAAATTTTCCAAATTTGAAATTTTCCAAATTTGAAATTTTCCAAATTTGAAATTTTCCAAATTTGAAATTTTCCAAATTTGAAATTTTCCAAATTTGAAATTTTCCAAATTTGAAATTTTCCAAATTTGAAATTTTCCAAATTTGAAATTTTCCAAATTTGAAATTTTCCAAATTTGAAATTTTCCAAATTTGAAATTTTCCAAATTTGAAATTTTCCAAATTTGAAATTTTCCACATTTGAAATTTTCCAAATTTGAAATTTTCCAAATTTGAAATTTTCCAAATTTGAAATTTTCCAAATTTGAAATTTTCCAAATTTGAGATTTTCCAAATTTGAAATTTCCCAAATTTCAAGCGCGCTAGTATAGCTGAAGCGGAGTTCGAGGTATTTTCATCCGCTACAAGCTAGCGTGAAAATACCTCGAACTCCGCTTCTTTTCTGGTTAAATGTAATTGCTGCACGCAAACCATGAAAAATTATTCTTAAAGTGGAAAAAATTCTAGCCTTCCTTTAAAAATTCTTAGTACAGTTACAATCAACTACATAACGCGATTTCATAAGTTCCCTCGCAAAACTTCATAAGTTCACAACCAAAAAAAAAATAGACAAAATTTATAGTCAAGGTTCGATAGTCAAGTTGATGTATCGAGGACGGGAGAATACGCTAACGATAAATGAAGGAATATCAAAACTACTTTCTCCCTCTTAAACGTTTTTTTAGATAGCGTACTATTTTAAGATGAGGGGAGAGAAGGTTCCATATTTTGGAACTTTGTCGCCACCCGTAACAAGATAAAAAAAACAGCGTAAAATATTAATGCCGATTTACAAAATTGAGACGGAAAATTTGGTAAGCTCTCTCGCTCTTTATCTCGAGGGCAAGATTTAAAGTTCACAATTTGATTTATGAATGGGACTCGTTTGATTAATAGTGGTTTTCTTTTTGGGCCCGAGAGAATAATTTCGTCGCAATTGGGTTAAGAACGTGGTTCGGGCCTCTTAATGGATATTACGTATTATGGCGCCTGATTGGCGAGATTCGGCGCGGGCAACTTTTCACCCACTCTCATCTTATAATCAAGGCATACGCTTCGCAGGATCCAAATTAACTAAAGTTTTAAAAGATAGAGAGACCATATTTTATCACCCAGAAAACCAATATTTTAAAATGAAAATGGAATCAAGTTTTCTCCTACGTTGCCCGAGTCATAATCGACGCCAAATGAGATAACTGACTTATTATAAATTATACTAAAATGATAAAGCTTCTTTCAATGGGGATAATGTACGATTTAGGTTAATAATAGACAGATTAATTCATCGTGAACCTAAAAATAAGTGTTTAAATTAACTCCCACATTATATTTTAAATATTTTCTTTAATAACATTAATTATATCATTATAAAAAATTTCAATGAGAATTGGTTCGACACGGAACCCAAAATGCTAAAATTCTTATAATCCGTGCGCTTTTGAAAAGGTTACCATGGAAACGAAATCACGTGATCGCGAGGCACGAGCTATGAGCTTTAGATTGTTAAAGTTTGAAACGCGCGTTTTCAAAATCCGCGTTAATAACTTCCGTTTCCCGTCAGTAAAGCTGATGACGCGTTTTTCGTCACGGAATTGGAAGTGGCATACTTATCAGTGATTATGTTACATATGATTGTATGTATTGAAAAAATGTGACATGAGCTAACTTTATTCGGTTCTCAAATGGGATTATTCGTGATTTTTACTGTGAAATTAGGCTTAGCCTGTCAAAATTAAATATATATTCTTTAGATAAAAACCGTAGACGATATTTGCAATTTCCATAATACCATACAGAGCAGACGACGGATCAAAGGTTCCATAGTTCGGGTGTTAGTGATGTCACCGAATAACCTGTTTTCATTTGATGAATTTCAGATTCTTAAATATCTCAAAAATATTCCCAAAAATCAGACACCCACCCGAAAAAAGTTGTACTAATTTAACAAAAGGTTTACCCAACTGGCCATTTCATTTCCAATTAGTTGGTCAAACCTTTTGGTCAAACTAATTGGTCTTTAAGAGTTGAGTAATCTGAACGCTCCTTTCGAGTAATGAAATTGAAAGGGAAGCTCAACACAATTAAGCTATTAGACTTTGGTTAATGTCGATTCCTATCTTCAAAATTGATTCGATTCTGAACCGTTGGATTGTGGGTAAAATTGAAAGGTTTCTAATTTGTTTACAGCTTAATAGTCACTCGGTATTGTTTATTTTTTATAGTTAACTTTATTTTGATTAGACTGCCATAGTTTTTCCCGACCCAATTTATTTTCGCCATTGCTCGATAGGTAGAGCCACGCTAAATGATTAATTAAATCTTAGCTTAACGGTAATTTTAACAGATGGCGCTCTGTACGCTATAATTACTTAACGTAACGCGTTGGCGTGAGTTTATCGACGTACAAAACGGCAGTTGAATACTCCTATCTTGACGAACTTCTAGTTGGGTTAATATCAGGAGTGTTTTTCCTTGTAGAGTTAGTGGAAAAAGACTAATTTTTTTTTATTCCGATAAAGGTGTAAAGTAAAACTAACCTCTAACTTAACTATAACTAATTAAAGGAGAGGAGTAAGGAGGGTTGAAAAGACTGTTCAATAAGCTAAGTAATAATAACTAGAATGCTGTTCGCTAATTGAGCGCGCGCGAAGCAGATAGCAGAAACCTCAAATGGCATCCCGTGGATACATTGAAGTGCTTTCCGATAGAATTAGGTTTACCCCTCCTCGAACGAAGGGGAGGGGGGTTATCGAGGGAGGGGGTGGCTGTATTCCCCCAAATTATGAGGATCACGTAATAAACCAATTTTATCCTCCTCTTTTCGAGCAGAAAAATGGAGGTGAATATATCTGCAGCAGGTCACCGCCTCCCGACCAATTTTGTTTTATTATCTTCTCGTTATTAAGTAAAAATCTTGAAAGACTGAAGAGAGGAGAGTAAAGGATGATGCGGTGTTGGCGGTGGAAGAGGAGAGAGAGGGGAAATCGAATCCATCACTATCGACGCCAGGGGGCGACTGAAACCTTAAGGCGGCATACGCCTAGGCTTCCCTGCCCCAGTCATTACCGTGGAACAACTCTTCGACGCCCCCTCTGCTGGGCGTGCGGGGAAGGGAGCCGGCGAGCGGGGTAAAACGAGCGGGCGAGAGACGGAATTTGGGATAGGTAAATTTGGCTACCCAACCCCGATGATTGAAAGCCCAGCTATTAGCGAAGGTCTTAATCGAGCCGATAGCGCATCGGAGGTTAAAGGTCAACCCAGCTGCCTAATACGGGGAAAACGTGCTCCCCCATCTAACACACTACTTTTCCCTCACTTTTTTTCCATATTTTCACCCCAACAATTTGGTCGGGCTGCATAAGAGCGTTTGCACTAGAGTTGTTAATTTTCCGGAAAAATAAAATGTGGAAAATTGAAACATAAACTACTTTTTAAGGGTTTTTAATGTTTTAAACTTTTTATCGATATAAAATGTCTGATATCAGTAAACATACTACAAAACAGTGTTACATTGTGAATCAGTTTAAACTATAGTTTAGAGGTTTAGTTTACTTTTAGATACGAAAATTTTTATTTAAATTTGCCAACAATATATTAGACTAATGATGGAATTAAAACTTTTTTATTTTTTCCGGAAAAATACGGAAAATATTCCGGAAAAAGGCCTCGGTCATTTTGCGGAAAATTTTCCGACTTACAACACTACCTGTGACTCTATCACGGAACCCCTTTTAGGAAGCGCTGTTTTAGATAACTATCATTTTATTTAAAGGGGAACGATCAAACTTTAACCAGTTACATAGCATTATAGCCCGTTAAAAATTTAAATTTATGGCGAAAACTGCTTAAAAGATATTAAGCGGTTAATTTTTAATAAAATAAAGAAATTTCGGGAAATTCTAAAGCGAGCGTCCGCCGCGACACCTGGTGAGAAATCGGTGAGACAGTAAAACAACATAAAAGCGCGCGCTGGGACGCGAAAGATTTGTTTTGCACGAACGGCGCGTTCCAGTTATACGAGACCTAAGCCTAAATTGCGCGATTTTAAAAGTTAGGATAGTTCGCAAATCGCTCACTAAGGTGCTGCTGGCGCTGGCGATACACCTTAAGATGAAAATTCAAACCCAAATACTTGACGTCATTTTGCGTTTCAACTTTTTAGGCCAAAAACTATTTTTTCAAGACAAAATAAGGTACGTGTAAGTATATTGAACGTCTTGTTGATCTTTTGATACGCAAATAAGGCGATATTTGGAAAAGCTTGGCCGTTTCCCATTAACAAATGGAAAAATGAATTTTAAATTTGGAACGGCTACGACCAACACTAAACCATTAGTTTGATCAAAGGCTTAACTTAGGAGTGAAACCTCCAAAAAGAAGGAAAAAAAGGCGCTGGCAAACTCCGGCGACGTTCCTCGAAACCTATTACAGGCCCATCTAGTATTTCTCATTAACCTATTGACCGGGCCAGAAAACGGACGAACGGAGGTGAGGGGGGGTGCGAAAAGTGGCAGTAGATAGGCGGAGAGGGAACGCGCCCAAGAACAATAGGTTTCCAATCCCCCCTCATTCGTCTCCCCCATCTCTAGCTGGGCTTTCTCTTCAAACTCCATCGGCAAATGGAATGTCGAAATCAGGAATAAGTCCCCCTCGCGTCTCTACTTTAATAGATTTTTA
This sequence comes from Leiobunum rupestre, assembly GCF_980474605.1. NCBI lineage: Eukaryota > Metazoa > Arthropoda > Arachnida > Opiliones > Sclerosomatidae > Leiobunum > Leiobunum rupestre. The sequence goes on from NC_143386.1 coordinate 55,449,589, forward strand.
TTTCGGCTGGAGGGGAGCTCCTAGTGGGGAGCTAGTAAGTGCCGTAACAGCGGGGACAGACGGGGGGGGGGCGACAGAAAGGGGTGCAGAAATTGGGGATTTTCTCCTTTCGACAGTATATAGGTTTTAAATGATTCCGAGCGTGGGGGGAGTGAACTTCTCCTCCCTCCGATGCGATCCGAGAGTCGTTAATTTTATTCTCTTAACTTTATAAAACGGGATGGCCCCTCCTCCCCTTGTCTCCCTTGTTTTACGCCTGTAGTATCGTGACCCTGGTTCGGGTGGCGCCCTCCAGCGACAATAATGGAAAAGTTTGTTTCCCCAAATGGATTTGATTTTCCGACATATTGGTTTATTAAGGGCACACAACGCCCGTCCACAACGGGCGCTGCGAGACTGAAAGAGCGATTATGTAATGGGAATTTGTAGAACTTAACAGCTCTCTCACTCTCTCTCTATTGTATAATCGACCGGAAGTCGGGGATGCTTTATAAAGGATATTTTTGACGTATATTTAGTAATGAACGCCAAATTGAGATCACCTTGTACCTCCCCCTTGTTCAACTGTGAAGATAACGGTATATGCTTAGTTGATAATTCTATGAATAGAGAGGTTAAGCATCCGACGTTATGAACGGGGGCCTTAATTGATAATCGTGCCAGAGCGTTGTGAAATTTCCCGTTCAAACGTCTACACGGCTTTTGCTTAAGCTCTATTGGGTTTGTGGACAGGTATTTAGCGTCCGCTATTAATTGCTTCTCCTATATATGTTTATCTAAATAGGAATGTAACTATTCTGGTAAAGATTCATCTATATTTAGTCAACGAAGATGATTTTCTCATTATGGACTTTTTAGAGTTTTCGAGTGAGTGCAAATATCGAGAATTTACGATTAGAAACTTAATTTAGAATAATGTTTCAGTTCAGTAAACTTGTTCAATCATTAACTTGGAATGCTTATCCTGCCGTATCGCGTATAGTAAGATCACTCTGACGGCTTTGGCCCCGCCTATGAGATAAAAAAAATCCTCTCTGCGCGCGCTCCCCTCTCACGTTGTTGTTTGTTAAGTTAACATATAGTTACGTCAAAAAAAAACGTCAGCCACATCGAGACGAAATTCTGTCGCGATAAGCATTCCAAGTAGAGGTATGGATTCCTGCTTCTCTCCATATGCCATAGATTTAATCAAACATTGAATAACATAAGTAGCGAATTGCTTTATTTATTGGTCAATTACGATAGTAAGTTCTTTAGAGCCGGTAGTGCTCTTCACCCTGAACACCGGTGTGCTGCTAGTCAAATACTTCTACAGGCGCTAGTAGGCCAAAAATTGACATAAAATATAATGGTATAATTTTAATATTCAAATCCATTTTTAATTTCAAAGTACCGAGAGTAACACCGGGACAAGAGGGCCCCACGATCCACGGTGGACTGCCAAAATACGACGTAGGTGACGTCGTTGATGTCAACTGCACTTCGGCCAGAACTAGCCGAGCGGCCGTTCTAAGATGGTACATCAACGGTCAAGAGGTAAGAGACAAAACGTCTTCTTTACACCCACACCATTTTATCTATAAGAGAGTAGAATTATGAGTCGATAATCTGAAGGGCAACGATTTAAAGGGTCGCTTAAGAACCGCGATAAGAAGAGGCTACGAAACCTATCATTTTGGTCCATTTCCTTTAAATCAGGAGGGGGAGCCGAGTTATCGCAAAATGAGGGGGTGGACAAAATAACCTCTTTTAAAAATTAGGAATGGATCGATCGAAAACCAAACCCTTCCAACCCAACCTGCCGCTCGAGCCATACTCTTCTTAGGCGGAGGGACCAAGTTAACTCGATAGTGTTGGGTTTTCCGCTGGTCATATATAATATATATAATGATTTTTCTTCCCTATCGGGTCCCATTTATTTAGTTACGAGGGAAAAGATAATAGATGTCACTGGCCATAGTATCAATTGCGGTTTTCAAAACCGGTTAAACGTTAGTGGGTACTTAATTTATACCCCCGTTAGTTTTATTGTACGGCCAAAGATTTATCGCAAACCCGATATTTGGTGGTACGCCGATTAATATTGTTTGAGCAACCCACAGTTATTGCTAAACGGTGAAAAATAGTTGTGTGAAACGTCCATTTGAATTTTAAAATAAACAATAGCAATGCAAAAAATATCGGAGATTATCTGTAGATGTGTTAAGGGGAGTTTTGGAGTTTTAACTAATATCTGTAAGCAGCCGTCTGGTACCCTGAAAGTGTGATAAATCACTGAAAGAAACTAAGAAAGTTTTTGAAATTAGTAATCATGAGGGGGTAGTCACTCTTAACACCTGATAACTCATTTGCGAAAGACGTTCAGCAGTGATTTCCATTGATTTTTTCAGAATGTTTCGGTGATTGTCAATGATTTATTACAATATTTCGGTTATTTCCAGTTCTTTTCTTAAGTGATTTTTGTGATTACCCCTCGAGTAAAAAAAATTATCAAGTGTAAGAAATTTTTATACTTGATAAGAATGTTTTTTATCCAATCAAACCGATCATAGATTTAGAATTATGTCGTTCCCACGTAGAAATATCACTATTTTAAACACCCTAAGTAAGTGAGAGTTATTTATTTACAGTAACCGTTCCAATCTAGAAATAACTAGCTATTTAAGTGTATCTGAAATAGAATTCCAATTAAGATATTTTACCAAAAAATTGCTAATTAATCTTAAATGGTTTTCTGTGGTCAGTCAACTTTTATTTTCGTAACCTACTCAATTTGTACCAAATCCAAAAAATGCCCCTGATCACTCTTTTCCGGTATAAAGGTAAAAAAACGGCAGACTTGGGCGGTTCACAAATCTTCATCTATGGGGATTTTCAACAGGCCACTGAAACGCGAAATCATACGAGCTAGGAATTTCTCAGATTATCTTCCCTCCAAAATATTTTGGAGCTCCAGCTGTTTATTTTCCCTGAAAAGGGGATTTTACGTGTTATAAATAAACACCTATAGGAGCAACAAACACAAGGAGAACGCAGCTAGCCTTTAAACACGCTAACGAAGGGTTGTGTACGAATTTCATTGGACGAGCGTCACGAGCCTTTACGGGCGGGAGGGAAGACAATTTCCGACGGCAGCAGGCGCTAAAGCGTCTAACCAATGAAAAAGGTACGCAAGAAAATGCACGACTTTTGACGGGTTGCGTTCTCCTTGTGTGGGGTGCTGTGTTTGTTGCTCCTAGGTAAACACTAGCCAAGGGTAGCGATGCATTCACCGAAATGATACGTTTGTTCAATGTCTTACGCAGCCAAACGCGAACCACCTGATTGGGAACGCTCCGATCAGGTATCCGGACGGAACGGAGACCTCTTCGCTGACCCTTCGCTTCAGGGTCCACCGTCACCACTTCAAGAGCAACGAGATGCGGCTCAAATGCACGGCCACACTGTCCAAGGTCATCAGCATGAGCAGCGAAGAGACGGTCATTGGATCAAATCAGCAGAGCTCCGGGCTGCACGTGCTGGAGAGCCCCTCCGACTGTAAGTCCCAACCGATTATCCTGCAGTGGCGGGGGAATCAAAGTCTTTGGAAGGGTACCCTGCTTTACCACGCTATAACTAAAACCAATTCAACTTCCAGGGTTGCCAGACGTCAGGGAAAAGTCAGGGAATTTAAAAATAGGCCTAAAAAGTCCGGGAAAGGTCAGGGAATTTAAAAATAGGCCTTAAAGTCAGGGAAAGGTCAAGGAATTTAAAAATAGGCCTAAAAAGTCCGGGAAAGGTCAGGAAATTTAAAAATAGGCCTAAAAGTCAGGGAAAGGTCAGAGAATTTAAAAATAGGCCTAAAGGTCAGGGAAAGGTCAGGGAATTTAAAAATTGGCCTAAAAGTCCGGAAAAGGTCAGGGAATTTAAAAATTGGCCTAAAAGTCCGGGAAAGGTCAGGGAATTTAAAAATAGGCCTAAAAGTCCGGGAAAGGTCAGGGAATTTAAAAATAGGCCTAAGAGTCAGGGAAAGGTCAGGGAATTTAAAAATAGGCCTAAAAAGTCCGGGAAAGGTCAGGGAATTTAAAAATAGGCCTAAAAAGTCCGGGAAAGATCAGGGAATTTAAAAATAGGCCTAAAGAGTCCGGGAAAGATCAGGGAATTTAAAAAAAAAAAAATTAAATTCGGGGAAAAGTCAGGGAATTCAATTTTACCTTGACACTTTTTTGAGTTTATTTTACTCTAGATCTATGTCAAATTCTATGATTATCATTTATTTCCTTGAGAGTTTGGCTATTGTTTTTTACTGAAATATAAGTCCATTTAAATTTATTAACTTCTGGTAAAATTAAAACATAAAATGAAAATTTTGGCTTTAAAAAGTCAGGGAAAATCGATTAAAATGCTGTTTAAGGTTGGAAAATAACCCTTTTTTTCAAACCTATTTATGCGAGTCTAGTTATACTATTCCCAACTTATTGGTAGCTCTATGCTGTCATTTTACTCCACCTCTGCCCTGGCGAATAGTTCGAGTTGGTGTAAAATAATTCCGGAAACAAAACAATAATTTTTGCCGGTTTTGGTACTTAAAGTGCGCCAATAGAAACTCGCCTTTTAAGCAGACGACTGCGACTATTTCAGGAGACCAAATCCGATGAATCTTCTTTACTCTGGCTTTTGAGGAAGAGTAAAAACTGAAGCCGTAATCAATAGTTTACGGTGCGGAGTAATTCTCAGCAACGGGAAAGGCGAAGACGCCGAAGAGTTTGATTTAGGGCAAAGGTCGTACTCCTTTAGTTCGAGAACAGGCGCATAGAATACACCTATTATAAGAAACTCATCTAGTACTTCTATCAAAGGCCTCTGGGGAGAAAAATTAGCGCGTTATCCTAAACCGACGAATCTTCGCTATAGAAGGGTTAAATCTTTACCGGTAAATGTTTAAGTAGTCTTGTATGGGGAAAGTTTTAGTCGAGCCTCATGAATATGGAAAAACCTTGGATGGAAAATAGTTATTGTTTGCTGGGAAATTAGGATAAATCATAAGACGTAAATTCTTCCAGAAAGTTTACATTTCTCGCGATACCAGTAGATTTAGGCAAATTACGGGGGTAATAGACACATCCTATATGATATTATATATAATATATACATAATATATATATAACTAAAATATCATATATTATATAACCTGTATAACATACATAATATAAACTATATAAAATTATGATATTTCCTATATAACGTATATAATATGTAAAATTTATGATATTTCCTATATAACGTATATAATATGTAAAATTTATGATATTTCCTATATAACGTATATAATATGTAAAATTTATGATATTTCCTATATAACGTATATAATATGTAAAATTTATGATATTTCCTATATAACGTATATAATATGTAAAATTTATGATATTTCCTATATAACGTTTATAATATGTAAAATTTATAATACACACTATATAAGATATTTAATATACCCTATTGAATTGAATGGAATTTATTTCAAGTGCATTGGCACAACACAAAACAATATACATTTAATATACTCTATTACATATATAATGTATCCTATATAAAATGTATAAAATATCCTATATACAATATATCCTATATATAAATATCCTATACATAAAAAAGCCTATATAAAATATCCTATATATAAGAACCTATATATAATATAGCCTATATAAAATATCCTATATATAATATAGCCTATATAAAATATCCTATATATAATATAATATATATAATACAGCCTATATAATAATCATATATATAATATCCAATATATATTATAGCCTAAATAAAATATATAATATAGCCTTCAAAAAATATATAAAATTCCCTATATAAAATATATAAAATTTCCTATATAAAATATATAAAATTTCCTCTATAAAATATATAATTTTCCAATATAAAATATATAAAATTCCCTATAAAAAATATATAAATTTCCTATATAAAATATATAAAATTCCCTATATAAAATATATAAATTTCCTATATAAAATATATAAAATTTCCTATATAAAATATATAAAATTTCCTATATAAAATATATAAAATTTCCTATATAAAATATATAAAATTTCCTATATAAAATATATAAAATTTCCTATATAAAATATATAAATTTTCTATATAAAATATATAAATTTCCTACATAAAATATATAAAATTTCCTACATAAAATATATAAATTTCCTACATAAAATATATAAAATTTCCTACATAAAATATACAATATTTCCTATATAAAATATATATAAATTTCCTATATAAAATATATAAAATTTCCTATATAAAATATATAAAATTTCCTATATAAAATATATAAAATTTCCTATATAAAATATATAAATTTCCTACATAAAATATATAAATTTCCTATATAAAATATATAAAATTTCCTATATAAAATATATAAAATTTCCTATATAATATATATCCTTTATGTAACATATTGCAAAATGGCAACCACAATGAAAGTAGGGGCTGGAATGAAATTTTATGCCTTCGTATTAACGAACCTTGTGTTTTCTTTGCAGTTCCAAACGCATCGGACAACTTCTCTGTCAACTTGGCGATAACCGTTTTGTGTTTATTCGTCGTAATCACGTGACACAGTTACTAATTAACGTATACATACGACTATTAAAACATGTATAAGATATAAACTATATAACAAAACCACAAACTATTTAATACGGACTTCCCTTAAATGTGGACGGTTTAATATTTAGTCACAGAACGATTTAGAATTTAAAAAATAAGAAATCGGTATCGATGGTCGTGTGATAGTTAACAAAAAATAAATAATCAGAACATTGACCGAAGAAATAATTAAAACCAGAAGAAATGACACTATTAAATAACTAAAAAAAGAATTGACAAAGGTTAATCGCTAATCATCTTAATAATTTCTATATCTTCAAAACAAATGTGTGCAGTGATCCCATTGCAAAATAACAAAAAAATAATTAAATTGGAAAGCTATAGTGAAACGTAAAAAAAATACGTGTAATAAACAGAGCTTCCAAAAACGTGTATAGAAACTTTTTCTTTGGAAGCGATTGCAGTAAAAATATATTAAAAATGTACGGTAGTTGAAAAAAAATAATGTATAAAATTTATATATTTAAAAACTTCAAAAAAAATGTCTGTAGGATATATATATTAAGATGATGGAGAAAGGTACGAGTACACACACAAAAACCGAAACGAAATAGTATTTACACAAGTTTTTGAATGATATATAAATAGGAAAAAAAAAAATAAAATGCCGTAAAGAATTTTTTATATTATATTTTTCCCTCAGTCCAGATATAAGGTTTTTTATTATTATTGAGAAATTCTAGAGAAGGTTATTTAAAATCTGTTTTCTCAAAGAAGGGTATGCTAAAAACCAGCGTGACTGTTCTCCTATCTATGGTCAAACAGCCATCCCGCAATCCAACGGAATAAAAATATAATAATAACATTAATAATAAAATCAGCGTCTTTTTAAAGTATTGAACGAAAAATCCAGTATCAAAATATTCTCTATCTAATATGAACAGTGTATACCAAAATATTTTACTTTATACGCGCGTTTGTCCTTCAACTATGACCTCAAACTTAATACCAAAAACTAACCAGTTCAGACTCACCATTTTAATTTTTTTTAAAAAAGAGTTTTATTGTTTGAAGTATATAATCGATATTTCAAAGGAGAGAAAAAAAAATAAAAATTTTATATAGGCTAGTTTTTATGAGAGGGGAAAATACAAAAAAAAAACATGTAAATATTCTTGAATAAAAATAAAATTTAGGGAAAAAATACTGTGGTTTCTTTGATATCTCCGCTCAAAATGCACAGCCTGTATTACTCCCCCAGGATGTAAAATTTCAAAATTAAATTTCATAAGGTTATTTTATAATTTATAAATCATATTTTCCAGATGTTATTGCTGTAAAAAGACACTATTTCATATACAGGGTGTTTCAAAATGTTATACAAAAATTTTAAGGAGTTGTAGGGGGTTTGATTTGAGAAGTATGCCTGTTTTTTCCCATTTTCCTACGATGAGTTAAAAGAGCGCCTAAAGTGTGGCCTAATAGCCCCTGGAAGTAGGCTGCAACAAGCGCCAAACCAAGCAGCGGGAAATGCGAACATTAAGGTTTGGGTTCGTGTGAGAGGTAAAAAAGGACTTTGTAAACAAATCGAGGTAACCAGCGTAAAAAGGTAACTTAAACAGTATTTGAAGTTCATGCTGGAATACCCTAGGTCACCTCCGGCCACGCGGGGGCGGAGACAATTTATAGTGACGTAGTGGAACTCAGCCGTTTATATAAGCAGTCGAAGCGTTAGTCCCTAATTAAATAGATTCATGTATTTATTTAATACTATTATTAGAATAGTTATTATAATAAAATCACAACAGAGCATTTATTGTTTCATAATAATAATATGGCAAACACTGACTAAGGTTTTCTTCCAAAGTAATGTTTAAATTTTCTAAAGCCTCACAGGCATTCGATAGAATCGCTTTCAAAATATCGGAGTTACATTCCTTCATTTTGTATTTTTATGCTCGAAATATTTATAACTTTAAACCTTATTTTTAACAAAATAACGTGAACCATCCGCGATAAATCATTTTGCTCTCGTAAACTATCTTTCCCTAAAATGACTTCATTTCCGAATTCTTTCATATTGGCTTAAAAAATTAAATCACTCGCGTGGCGCTAAAATAGGCTCCACCCCACGTTCTCCGGGAGTATTCCGTGGCTAACGATAGAATTGAATATTCTTGGTTTAAATAGATTCTTGATTATACCAAAAGTAGCGTAAGACCCAAAAGTGTGTCAGAACGGTATACTAGTTAATGAGAGTTTGTCGTAAAGTAAAAAGGGGAAACGAGTAGGTCGGAAAATACGTCATCAAAATCGAGGTACTCCAGCGCCGCCGAGTGAGGCGTTTTAGAACGTATTTCTACGGGTGAGTAAATCGCGCCAGACTATAGACTAAATATAAAGTTGCTAGTACTATTCCAACTAGTAGGTTATGTGATCTATAGTGTGACTAGGTCTCACTAGAAATTTTAATAGGCGCGAAGGTACAGCTGACACACTTTTGGGTCTTACGCTACTTCTGATTACACCTAATGGACGCTTCTCTCGTGAAAGAGATATGATTTACTTCTGCAAATACGCCGTTGAAAAATTCTTCGTGAAAACGACAAAACAGCGGTTGCTATAGCGACTAAAACGGATCTTATCTATTATTCAATATTTATTCTTGAAAGTCCACCTTTTGATTTAAGAAGAGGTGAAAATGCATCTAACAGCCCTGTTGCGTAAATTTTAAACGCGGTATATTTTTTTGGCACATTTTGGCGTTTTTCGGCCACAGACCTCCTTTCCGAAACTTTTACATTAAGAGAGTCGACTCGAATTAGACTTTAGTCCGGCCGCACTTCGACTAAAATGTACAAGTTAAAATGACAGCCAAGGGAAAAGCCTGTTGAGCGTGGCTCGATTTGAAAAAAAGGGTCAAAAAGAGGATTGGATCCCGCTTCTAAAGGAGGCTAACGCCCTACTGCCTGCTTGAGTTGTCGCGCCTTTTCCGCCGAAGTAAACAAGCTCAAAATGGGAGAATGCATATTTCGCCGAAAGCGGAGGATCTTTGAGAATATCGAAAAGCGAGCTTTTCGCGAAAACTCCGCTAAAAGGTTTTATCCCGTATTCTCC